>NC_049260.1:16073088-16373557 GCF_011100685.1 Canis lupus familiaris | reverse complement strand
GTTGTGTCCTTCCATCGACTTTATCCATCTGTCTCCCATTTCTCCTTCGCACCAGCTCTCCTATTCCCACCAGCCTATGTCTCCCCAGCAACCCCCCCCCCTTCCTTTCTGTTTCATACTCTCTACCTTCTTTATTCCTGTAAGAGTTAAATCGGGTACATGTATCATGTTTTCCACTTTTGCCATTGGCACAAAGCAGGAGTCGGCAACGTCTAACCCTCTGCCTGCTTTTGTAAATAAAGGTCTGTTGGAACACGGCCAAATGTACGTGTTTGCACACTGTCCACGGCTGCCCTCGTGCCACAGTGGCAGAGTTGAGGGGTTGTAGCTGAGACCATGTGGCCCACGAAGGCAAAAATATTTACTAATATTCCCTTTAGAGAACAAGTTTACTGACCGTGAGTATAAAGTATAGGCTCCAGCATTGAGCGGTCCTATATCTCTGGTCTTTGGAGTGGAGTACTTATCTCTCCAGGCCAGGGGAACTGTACTGCAATTTTTTTTTTTGCTACCTTGGGACCCTGGAAAGTCATTTGACATCTCCCTGCCAGTCCTCTCTGCAAAATCAGTCCCACGAAAAGTCCCTCTGCTCCTATTTCAGAAGGCTGCGGTGCTCATCCATGAAATCACGCTGCTGAGATATGCATGGGGAAAGGTAGGGAAGCCCCATAACTTCAGATGCCGGGATGCAGGTTTTCCTGGGGACACCGTGGTCAAGAGCATAAATGACCTGCGTGAGAAATAGCTTCTCTTTTGCAGCTTGAGGTGTCTGAATCGCAGTTTTTAGCTTCAACTGCCCACTCACCTTTGTATCCACTCTCCTGTGAAAGCTCATTTGTGATAAGGAAGCAAAAGGGCAGCTTCAAATACCCACCACAGAGGCAGTTTGGGAGCCGGGTCGTCCTGTGGAGCCACTAACTCAACACCAAGCCGAGATCCCGGGGCAGGCTGCCAAGAGCTGGTATTGGCCTGGCTGCGTGGAGTTCATCCTTTGGCTCCTGTTTTCTCAGGATGTTCCCAGAGTCCCATTTGTTTTGCCTGAGGCGGCCACCCTGTTCGTCATACCTTCGATTTATGAAGCGTGGCCTTGTAATTCAAGCTGTTCAAGGGCAATCTGCTTTCTCCTCAAACCAATTTGGCAAGATGATCTCTCTAGAAAACCGTGGGTATGGAACTGAGGGGCTGTGTAGAGACCGTGTGTGTTGGGGCTTCTTCCTTCCCTGTCAAACAGAAAATTGGAGAATAAATAGTGGTCACCAACTGGCAGTCATCGATAGAGCACCACCTTTGGGTGAATAGGCAGAAAGAAGCATGTGAGCTGGGCCCAGAGGGGCCCCTTCCTGGTTTCCTGTCTGATGCAGAGGAGAGAAAGGAGCTGGCCCCAGGCCAGGACGGCCGAAGGAGGGCGCCACCTGCCCCCGCGAGGGGCGGCACGAGGACCCGCAGACCCCGCGCATAGGGCCCCGGCTTGGGCCGCTCTCCGCGCCTGCACCTGCGCCTGCACCTGCACCTGCACCTGCACCTGACAGGAGGCCACGAGGCCTCCCGGGAGCTGGCTGCTCCAACACCAGCAGCCCAACATCCGCGGGAGCTTGTGAGAGGTGCGGACTCTCAGGCCCTGCCCCGGACCCGCCGCCCTTTAAAGCTCCCCAGGTGGGGCATCTGGGGGGCTCAGCGGTTGAGCGCCGCCTTCGGCCCAGGGCGTGATCCTGGAGTCCTGGGATCAAGTCCCGCATCGGGCTCCCTGCGTGGAGCCTGCTCCTCCCTCTGCCTGTGTCTCTGTCCCCCACCCTCCCCCCATGAATAAATAAAACCTTAAAAAAAAATAAAAATAAAAACCAAAGCTCCCCAGGTGGCTCATGTGCACATTGAAGGTGAGACCGTGGGTCTGGGGACGCCGCCCAGTTCCTCACTTCTCTCGCCCCCCGAGCCCGCCCCTCCGCGCGCAGCTCCGCCAGCCCGGGCCGCGGCGCCACGAACGCCTTTGCGCTTTGCGAGGGTCCGGCCCTTCAGCTGTGCAGGCAGCCCCGCCGCCACGGCCCCTGCGGGGTGTGGGTCGAGCCCCACCAGCCCGTCCTTAGCTCCGAGAGGGCCCCGCCGAGCAGTGCCCCTCCTCTGGCTTGCAGCATATGGGGCCCTCCTCTGGCTGTCCTGTTCCCTTCAGCCTCAGGGGTGGGAGCCGCTTCCTGCAGCTGCTACCCTTGTGACACCTGAGAGCTCCCTTTTCCCCTTTTGGTTACCTAGATTACAACCTTACACCCAGCTAACAGTGTCCTCATAAGAAACCCTCACCGTTCAAGTAACTGGTATGGCTTCTGCCCCCTGGCCAGGCCCTGCCTGATAGCAGAGCCTGAGGTGATGCACAGCGCTGGTCCAAGGACAGGCTGCTCCCATGGGGCAACCGGACAACTTGCTAGTCCACCCTCCTCACCACAAGGACAACCTAAAAAATACCACCAGGCCCCACGGCCCCAAAGGAAAGGCCCTCTCTTCTCCAGAGGATGTGCCAGCTCTGCTTGAATGCCAAAGCTAACACCAAGCAAGCAACCAGGGCAGAGAAGAGGACCAAAGACCGAGGCTTCTGGGTTGTCACCCCACTGGGGCCCAGTGCCCTCAGTTTTCACTGTTGAGCGTCTTCCTCAGCATTTCTGTGCCACCATCAAGTCTCACTCTGAGAAAAGAGGCCTTGCCTTCAGCAAAAAGAAAAGTTCCCTTCTTGGGATGGAGTTGAGGGGCTTCCTGCGACACATGCGCGCACGCACACACACACACACACACACACACACACACACAGGGAGAGGAAGACCTGGGGGTGTCTTCAGCGGTGTGTCACCTCAGCATGAGGCCACAGTTCCTTCCTATGGTAGAGGCACACCTGAAATGATAGATTTGTCTCACTCCCCTCAGTTCTTCAAAAGCAAGACATTGTTGGGAATATTTCATTAAAAGGAGAGCCAAAAAACCAAAACAAAACAAAGCAAAGAAGAACCAGAGTGTTTAAATGGCAAAATCCATTGCAAAAACAGAGTGTACCAACAATAAATAAAAAATAACAATTGACAATAAACACCAAATGGAGGAAGAATCCTACAACTTGCCGTAAACTGGCATAATGAGGAGAAATGGAATAAAACAAAAGAAAATGCACACTTATAAGGGAATCAGAACCAAAGTTTAGAATATTTCCTCGTAAGTTCTGAAACTACTTAAAAGTATTATGAGTATGAATCATCTCGCTGTACATTATTTAAAGGGAAGGAAGAGACCATGTCATATTGTCACACCTCTATTACATGCCAGGAATTGAGTTCAGTGCTTTGTTTGGAGCACGTCAGAGAATTTTCTCTCATCTGTCAAATAAACCTGTAGCTCTGACTGCCCATTTTAGGAGAGAAATGGAGCTCAGGGGTCCCAAATCTTACTGAAATCTGGGTGCTGAGACAAGTGGAATTGGGAAACAGGCTCCATGTTCTATCTTCCCTACCATGGGGGTCCCTCCCAACAATCCACTTGCAGACTATTGAAGTCTCTCCTTGTCTCAGTACATTTGGGCTGCAATAACAAAACACTAGAGACCGGATAGCTTGTAAATGACACAAATTTATTTTCTGCAGTTCCACTGGGAAATCCAAGATCAAGGCACCAGCAGATTTGGTGTCTGGTAAAAACCCGCTTCCTGGTTCATAGATGGCACCTTCGAGCTATAACCTCACTTGGTGTAAAGAGCAAGGGAACTCCCTCAGGCTTGTTCTAGAAGGGCATTAATCCCATTCATGAGAGCTCTGCCTTCATGACCTCATCACCCCCCAAAGGCCCCACCACCTTGGGGGTTATGTTTCAATATATGAATTTGGTGGAGGGGGGCACAAACATTCAGATCATAGCACCCATTTTTTTTATTGCCTGCCTTCATTGCTCCTTGAGTTTTGATGAAAACATTCAACTTTGCTGCATTCAGTTACTTAAGTGGTCTGTTACATATCTCTACTATGGTTCTAGCATTTAGATGTGGAATTTCTAGCCACCGAGAATCTATAGCTCTGTTCTTATCATAGAGGAAACTTCATCCATAATCTCCTTTGCTTTATCTGTACAATGGAGCTTATCACCTGATAAAGTTCTATGTGATCTCAAGATGAAAACAACAAAGTGAACTGTAATTAGTTAGACGGTCCCCACCTCACTTTTAAAAGCCTCCTATGTCATGATTGACCCTCAAGACAAGTTGTTGCTTCTTGTAAGCAAACTAGGTTTTATTAAAGCATCCATATGAATGGCAGGTAACTTGTCCTCCATAGCAGTGGTTCTCATACTGGAACTTGCATCAGAATCCCCTGGAAAGCGTGCTCAAACACATCACCAAGCTCTACTCCCAGAGTTTCTGAGCCAGCGAGTCTGGAGTGGGACCCGAACATTTGCCTTTATAACCAGTTCCCAGGCGTTGCTGATGCTGATGGTCAGGAGGCCAGACTTTGAGACTTCGGCCCTCTGTAGAAAGGCTATAGAAAATGAACTAATCATTCCCCATTTCTTCTTTAGGAATGAAACTGATTTTAATTGCGGAGGCGGGGGGGATGCATGGAGCTGATTGTATTTCTTAGTCTCTCTTGCAACTTGATGTGGCTACATGACCAAGTCTTAGCTGATGAGCTCTAAGAAAAAGTGGAATGTGGGAGCTCCAGGAAGGTAGCCTGAAGGAAGCTGGGTCCCCAGGGAAGAGGCCTGTAGTGGGCAGCTTCTCAGATGGCCCAGCGATGAGCTACCTCCTGGTCTTTAGAGTGTGGGCCGGACTTCTAATGGGAGAAGCCAGCCTCCGAGTCATGAGGCAGCTTGGACGGGGACCTTCCAAACCCTACCAACAACCCCGTGAGTGGGCTCAGAAGGAAGTCCTCCTGAGTTGAGCCTAGAGCCGACTGCCACCCCAGCTGAGGCCTTAGTTGCAGCCTCTGAGCTCCTGAGCCACAACCACACAGCTAAGCTTCTCCCCAGTGTGGCCCACAGAGATTCTGAGATAATAAATGTTTGTTATCTCCAGCTCCCAAGTTTTAGGGCAACTTCTCATGCAGCAATACGGAACTAATACGGAGATAGGGGTATGTGAGCTAGAGCCACAGGAGCCCTCCTGGCCCACGAGCAGAACCTACACGATGAGGATGGCAATGCAAAAAGATAGGCGTCTGCGTCCTAATGATACCAGAAAGCCAACACAGGGCGCATAGTTCCTGACTTCCCTTCTGTGAGAGAGAAATACACTCCTCACTGTTGATGCTTTAAAAATTTATGTATGCCTGGATTTCCTCCTTTCACCAAGCCTATAAAATAACAACGGGATAACTTTTTAACAGACTGTGGCCGTTCCGGTACGCCAGCCGCTGTCTAAATGCTTTACAAATAGGAACCCGTGAAATTGTCCTCACAACCCTCTTGTTATTCCCACTCTGCAGATGAGGAATCTGGCAGGGAGGTTAAGTGACTTGCTGAAGGTCACACAGCTAGGAAGAATTATAAACCCAGGCAGTCTGGGTGCAGAATCTGGGCCTTTAATCCCTGAGCTCTGCTGTGCTAACATTTACTAAGCACTTCCGAGTGCTGGACAGCATGCTGAGTGCTTGACACATTTTACAGAAGAGGAAGCTGAAGCTCAGAGAGGCTTAAGTGACTTCCTGAAAGCCACAAGGCTGGAAGCAGCATGTTGATACTCAAATCGGGGTTTCTTCGCCTCTGGGGCCAGCACTCTCAGCGCCTGTGAAATGACGCTTCTGTTGCGGCCTCGTTTGTCTTCAAGGCTTCCCAGGGGCCGTGGCCGGGAGCCCGACCTTCCCAAACCTGGCTGTGCATACAGATCACCTGAGGGGCTTGGTAAATGCAGATTCTGCCTCTAAAGTTCTGGGCTGGAGCCCAAAAACCTGCATTTATCACACATGCCCAGTTGACATTGATGCTGCCGGTCCAGGGACCACGCTTTAGGCAGCGAGGGTCCAGACAGCAGATGGACGTTCTTCCAAGCAAAGGCTTGACTCTAAATGGCTGTGCAACCTGTTTCCTTTTCGGTAAAGTAAGAGGGAGCTAGAGGAGATGTTCGATGAAGTTCCTTCTAGCTCTAAAAGTTCTTGATTCTGTGCAGAATAGAATATCCTGCCCCTCTCCACACCTTTGCCCTTATCTGACAAAGAAACAAAGCAATCTGAATTACTCTACACCTAATTAAATGTGTCTGATGGAACATCAGAGAGATCAGTTTGTCTAAAGCCCTCGCTTTACAGGTGAGAAAGCAAAGAAATGAAGTGACTTGCCCCAGCCACAGAGCTGGGGGTTGGGGAACTGTGAGCAGAGGCTGGCTCTTCTCCATCTTGCTGCTCAGACTTGGCTCTGCCTCCAGGGGTCTGGTTAAAATGCAGAGTCTGGCTCAGGAGAATCTGCATTTTTAACCACCACTTAGGGAACCAGGGCCCCCAGGTCAGGCTGTTGCCGGGTAGCCCGCAGCTACCATTGGCACTTTGAGGTGCACGGATCCAGATTACTTTGCTCACACCAGCACTCTCCTCTCCAGCCATGCAACTGTGGAATCAAAAATACAGTATGGCCGGGGAGGGAGCCCAACGCCAGGCTTTCGGGCCCCTACAGTCAGAAGAGACAGGAAGACCACAGTGAGACAGGAAGGAATGAGCTGAGTGGCCCGAAGTTAGGAGGATCACTACCACAAGACAGATGAGGTTCATGTATGGCCCAAAGTTCAGGGGAAGTGGTTAGAGTCCTTGCAAGGGTTGAGAACACAAGAGCAAAGAAGTGCGCACACAGGAGCTTTTCTGGCATTTCTCTGACGCAAGAGCCAACCCTCCTGGAGCTGGTCTGGGCCCCATAGTTGGGCACAAACCTAGGCGGTAGCACTTGGGTGGCCCCCAGGGTACAGCCTGACCTGAGGCCCTGGTTCCCATGCATCTAATGAGATTTCTGACCTCAATTAGTCTTTAGTAAATGTCCTCCGTGTGCCTGGCACTGTGCCAGGTGGTCTGGGAGATACAAATGAAGTCTCAAATACCAAGTGTCTACTCTTGAGGGACGTGTCATTTGATTGGGGGAGCCAGTATGAAGCAAGCTGAGAGTTCATGAGAGTTCCAGAGAACACTCAGCTTTGAAATAGGGACTGGATGTGCAGTAGAAAATCTCAGAAGGTATGAGTCTGAAGAAGTCAGAAAAGGATTCATGAAAGAAGTAAAAGCTGACCTGGGGCCCTAGGAAGATGTGGTCTACTACTCAGGTGGCCCCAACTCTTCCCCCTCCTTGTAGCCTCACCCTTTGGCATGTAACTTCGCACCCCCTTTCCCCTCACACCCGCATCCCACCACCCCGCCTGCCCTGGCCATTTTGATTCTGACCTCAGCCATGAGGCTTGCTTTGGACACTGGGATATTAAAAGACTTGACAAAGAAGGGATCTGAAAATGTACCTACATAGTTCCACTTGCCTTTTACTCTTCAGTCAATACCGGGGACCTATGCCCAGGCTGGTCTGCTAGAGATTGAGGGACAAGCAGAGCAAAGCCAGTTTGCCCCAGCTGTCCCAGCCAAGAACCAGCCAGACCCTAGACATCTGAGCCAGGTCAGCCAGGATCACCAGAGCCACCTAGCTAACCACCTCAGATATGCAAGCATGACACGCTTATTACTATATGCCACTGTGGTTTTGTGACTGTTTTTATGCAGCATTATTATGAAAATAGGTAACTGATATAATAGGTAAAGAGGTTGGAAGAATGGAACACTTGAGTATTTCCTGCAGAGACTCGTTTAGAAAACTAGCTTTGTGTGATATTAATAACTACTACTTAAAACAGGACTCCCCTGGTTAAACACATTTGGGAAATGCTAAGTAAATGAAGATAACAGGTTTCTTGATGTAGGGCTTCCCAGGGCCTTGACTGTGAAATTGTACATTGTGAATCTCCAGCAGGGAGTATTCAGAATGCAACATTTCCTGAACATTGTGTGAGGTTTCTCATGGGACAAGGGTGCCCCCGGGCATATCCGAGACAGGCTAATCTCAGCAAATCACACGCCATTCCACCACTGGCAAATCAGTTGCCCCAGGGCAGGGAGATTATCTTTCTTGCTTGGTGCTGTATCTCTGGAGCCTAGGGCAGTGCTTGCCCTGTCATGGGCGCTGGGTAAATATATGTGGAAGGAAGGAGGGAAGGAGGAAAGATGCTTCTTACCCCCTGCCTTCCATTTGTGCACCTGCCCCTGACAACAACAAACACCTTGGCTTTGTCTTCCTGGTGAGCCCTTCAAACTCAGGGTACAAATCACCATTTCCCTGAGTATTTCACTGATTTCCTCAAGCAAAGTTGGGTGATTCATCCACCAGTGGAAATACCTTAAGTGTTGCTGTTTCTGTCCATCTGTCCCACGGCGCTAGGAGCTGCACTGATGATTGCATCTTTCCTACCATGCCGAGCACAGAGTCCATCATACTATAGGGGTACCCTATGAGTATTGTCTGGAAAGATGCAAGGGGGACGGGGCGGGGGGAGGGAGGGAAGAAAGGAAAAAGAGAGGAAAAAGAGAGGAGGGGAGGAAAGGAAAGGAGGTAAAAATTAATATTCAGGGATTGTTTCATAATAGTAAATGATGATGAGATGGGAGAGGTTTCCTGGGGTCAGGTGAGAAAGAGACAGAATATACCAAAATGAGTTCACTCTTTATTCTGTAAGTCATACGGCATCACAGATTAATATTTTAAGCAAGAAGGTAGCATCAGTTAAGCTTTCTCTGGAAACTTTTTTTGCCAACAGCCAAAACACTATTATACTATGTATTACAAGGTGACCTGAATGATTCAAGTCATCTACTTAATAGAGAAAATAGTACGCAGCAAAAGAGAGAGAAAAAATTGCACAAGTCCCTCAATCTTTGTAAACGAATACAAAGACCTCTGTTGAATGAACATGCTGCACTCAAGTGGGGCCTGGTGACCAGAAGTAGTCACCCATGAGACCGAACCATGTGTTTGCACATTAAATATTGAATCAAATCTACCCTGTGTCGATAAAGGGAGACATGAGTCCCAAGAAGCGTAGTCTACAATCAGAATGGAATTAAATGTTTTCTTCTTCTGAAAGCCAATAATAGTACAAATAAGCCTTTAATCAAGATGCGTTTATCATCAACCTTTATATGTGGAGCAAAAAGAGCTTGTTCAATTTATGGGTTCCATTTTCTACCCTTTAAATTTTCAAGCAGATGCTGACAGTTTTACTCATGGCCATCATGCCTGCCATGGTTGAAGGAATGGTTTATATTTTTCTGAAAGCTGCCCAGCATCATAGGTGTTTTAAATGTTTTCTGCTAAGTAAGAAAAAAATCAGAACATAACAAGTGTGCTTGTTGTATACACTTGTAGTCCTACCTTATTTAAAGCTGTCTGGGGGTGTTAAACAAGCTAAATCCTACTTGTACTGACATTTGATAAAAGGCAAAGATTCATTTCTGCCTAAATCTAAACAAGCCAAAAGAGTTACAGAAGTGGGAGAAGCATCCAGAAGGTTCCAGAAATGTAAGAAATTGTGTGTGTGTGTGTGTGTGTGTGTGTGAGAGAGAGAGAGAGAGAGAGAGAGAGCAAATGAGAGAGAGAGAGAGAGAGAGAGAGAGCGAGAGCATGCATGCATCCATGGAGGGATGACATTTAGGTGCATCCAGAAAGGAATGAGGTTAAGTAACAGATATGAGTAGCATTCAACAAAATAACCTATATGTGCCCTGTAAATTTGAGACTGAAATATTTGAGGTCACTCACATCCCATCAAAAAGATTTTGAGAATGGTCTCAAGGAATATAATTGGAATATGACTAGAACTTTAAAAAGCTGATTGGATTAGACTTTTTTTTTAAGATTTTAATGACAGAAGAAGGATCCTCATATTGGAGCTAGACAAAGAAAAATCAGAAAAAAAAGAATCTGTCAGGGTCTCTATGACCATCCAGGGGTGAAGGGACCCCTAATAGCCAAAATGGCCATTCCACCTTACTCATCAGATCTACTCCTGTGGGAGGCTGGAAAATGCCCCCCCCCCCCCCCGAGAGATATCCAAGTCCTAATCCTTGGAAGCTACTAATGTTGCCTTGTATAACAAAAATTGACTTTGTAGATGTGTTTAAATTATGGCTCTTGAAATGGGCAGATTATCTTGGACTATTCAAGTGGGCTGCAAATACCATCGCATGTATCTCGATAAGAAGGAAGCAGAGATTTGAAGAAGGTGGTGTGAAGGTGGAGACAGAGATTAGAGTGATGTGACCACCAGTTGAGGAGTGCTGGAGCCCCTAGAGGCTGGGAAAGGCAAGGAATAGATTCTCCCCTGGAGCCTCCAGAGGGAGTGTGGCCCTGCCAACATCTTG
Organism: Canis lupus familiaris; assembly: GCF_011100685.1. Lineage (NCBI taxonomy): Eukaryota > Metazoa > Chordata > Mammalia > Carnivora > Canidae > Canis > Canis lupus. The sequence goes on along the minus strand of NC_049260.1, from coordinate 16,363,163 downwards.
ACTTTGGCCCAGTGAAACCGACTTTGGACTACTGCCTTCCAGAACTGTGAGAGAGTTTCTCTTGTTTTAAGCCACCGACTTTGTGGTGATTTGTCACAGTGGCCACAGGGAGCCATACAACCCCCACCTCAGGAGGGATACCTCCCTCAGGCAACCGCAGCTTGGAGACACTTGCTGTTATGCTCCAGCAAAGGACCCTCTCTTCCCTTCCCCCCCTCCACCCCAGGCCTGCCCTGTCTGTAGTCTGGCTCTAATTCCTTGCTCTCCAATTAGCCTTCTGGATAATAATTTGGCTTTCTTTTTATAGATTTGCCAGAAGAGAGAGACCACACCAACCAGAGATAGACTTTTTGGTCTGTGCAGCAGTTAGATTTTCTTTTGTGAATTTACTTTAGATTTTTGCCTTAGTCTCTGTGAGACTAGCTGGTGGAAACCAACTGCCCCAAACTTGGTGAGCCTCCTTCACACTAACAGAATCAATTTTCTAGACCTGCAATGTTGAAGTCTCAATTTGCAAATTTATGATGATGTCATCAGCCTATTGACCCCCCAGCTTGGGCACCTGGCCATCTTTCCCTTCATAACATCTCCATCTCCTCTGTCAAAATATAGCAGTTGTCTGCATCGGTTGAACTCATTCCATGTACCAGTATAGGTTCAGCCTTTTCTCTCAAAGATAGAAGAACATTATGAAAATAGGCCCTTGATGTATTTGTCAAGACTTATTCAGTTGCAAGTGAAATAAACTTTAACTCAAACTGGCTTAGATACACAAATCAAAAAGAAATTTATTTCCTCTCATACCTGGGATGTTCCAAGAGAAGGCTTCAGATTCAGGCATAGCTGGATCCAGGAGTATTATGATACAACCAGGAATCTGTCCCTTTCTATCCATCTCCCAGTTCTGACTTCTTCTTGTTGACTTTTGATGTCTGGTAAGCTTTCTTCTCTGGGTGGAAGATACAGCCGTTAGGAGTTCAAGACTTACTCTTATAACTAGCAGTCACAGCAACAACAACAACAAAGTTGCCTCTTTACTATTTCTCCTAGCAAAAATTCCTGGGAAAGCTCCATTTGGTCCATCTAGGGTTATAGGTCTGTTTTTTAATCAGTCATTGTTGCCAAGAAGTTTTGTGTCAACTGTCTATGTGACAAATTATTTTTCAAATGTTCCAGTATGAACAATATGAAATATGTATAAATCAAGTCTGATCTCTACCTTAGGAGTAGTTAGCATTTGAAATCCTCTAATCAGGAATCAACACTCCAGGAGTAACTAACAAGCATAGAAATACTCTAATCACGAATCAGTGTCTTCTCAAGTTCCCAGCAGGGGAAAGCTCACTCAAATTAGGATAATTCAAGGAGAGTTTAATAAAAGTATGATTTATAGAAGTGTGGATAGGATCTATCCTATCCTATGCAGCAGCTAGTAACAACAGGGCTCTTCCATCCCTAGACCCAAAGGGATACAAGAAAGAATCAGCAGAACCTGAAAGGAAAAAGTCATATAGACTGCTAACCACCAGAGGCTCCCAACATTTCCCAAGTAATCCAATGTTTGCTGAATGGCCAGGTTGGATCACGTGCCCAACTCTATGGCAAGGGGGAAGGGTCATCTAGATCCAGTACATCCAAAGTGGATTTTCTGTAAGCAAAATAAATTCTGCTACAAGAAGAAAGTTGGACAGGGAAGGACAGAATATTAGGTAGACAATAACTATAACTACCCCTTTATTACAGTTTCCATTTGTGGATTTAATACTCATGATTCCAGCTATTCCTGAATCACTCTGAATATCTATGACATTTATAACTTGTAATTTCACCAAGGTACAAAATTGCATCGCCCTTGCTACAAGGCCAGAGAGCAGTGAAAAGGTGCTTAGCTAGTGAATAAGCCTGGCTGACCACCTGTCAACCACATCTCCAGGTGGCTTTGTTCTTCTCTCCTGCATCTATACAGAAAGCCTTAATAAGAGGCAAACTTTGTTCCTCAGTGAAAGCTTCCCTCAGATGACGGCAACTATGGATATTAATGCTCAAGTGAAGAAGTGACAAGATCTTTTATAAATGGATTACAAATACACTAGGTTTGAAAATCATCTTAAGTCTGAAAAGGCTACTCAAATATTTTAGTCTTACCTGACTGCGTATTATGAGTGAGTTTAAATGCCATAATATATTCAAGAAGAACCTAGGGCACACACCTTATGAATGACATGGGCTTACTATATTTTTAAAAATTTGTATAGCATTCATGATCCCTGTCTCAGTTATCTATCCTTACATAACAAACTACCCCAAAGCTTAGTGTCTCAAAGCAACAAATTTTTTCATTACTCACAATTCCACAATTCAAGCTAGACTCAGCTAGGCAATTCTTCTGATGATCTTACCAGCCATCACTCATATGTCTGTATTCAGCAGGCAGGTTGATTGTGGGCTGAGTTTGGCCAGGACACTAGGATGCTTAGATCTCTCTTTCTCTCTCTTTCTCTCCACATAGCCTCTTCACATGCTCTTTCCATTTCAGATAGCCAGATTCTTATATGGTGCCTCAGAACTTCCAAGAACACCAATGCAGAAACTACCAGGTCTTCCTAAGGCTTAGGCACTGGACACACTCAATTAATTAAAGTGAGTCACAAAGCCAGCCCAGATTCAAGGGATGGAAACTACACAAGGGCAGGAGTATAGGGAGACATGGGGCCTATGGTTGTAATGGACAACCACAGCTCCCTATACTATAGTTCTGGGTACTTTAGTATATTCTTTTGCTAAAAAAAATACAGATGCATCCTCATTTTTAGATAATGAAACAGGTTTATAGATATTATGAAACTATTCCAAGAAAAAAAAAACTATTCCAAAGTTACCCAGATAGATTTGAATCCAAAGGCAGTGTTCGATCCACTAACCATACTACCTTTGAAATGCACAGTTACATTCAGTTCCTGGAAACATATTCATTGGGCGGTCTCTGGTAGAGGTGCAAAACAATACATGCTTTCATCGCCCCTTCTCTCCTCTTTAGCCTCTACCCCAATACTATCATCATCTACTCCAGGACTTCCAACAACTCAGATTCCAAAGGTAATTCCCATCTGGTTTTCTCCAGGCACAAAATTAATGATATACTCACTGCTACACCCACAAAAGCACCCATTTAACAGGTAAGGCTGGGCTCAAACACGTCCATACTTGGGCTTACCTTGTCCCTGATTTCCCAACCCACCTTAGCCCAAGGTGAAGGCCGTCCATATTCCTCAAAGGTATACTGCACTGCCATTCCTCACTTTGGGGTATTTGTATCAGCTTTCAGCTCAGGTGGTAGCATCAAGGAGGTCTTGAGGCTGTGGATTCTGAGACACTGAGCTGAAGGTGATAAGCCTGGCAGTCCCAGAAGGAGAGGGAAGGCATGTCAGGGTACCATGAGTAGAAGTCCAAAGAGAGCCATCAGGGAAGCTGTGGGGGTTTTTTATTAGTTGACATCCCCAAAACTTAATCAGAGATTTAAGATACCCACAAGTAACTGTTAAAGCATACTGACATAAAAATTTGACTTCAACAGCTTTTTATAGCAGTCTGATGCCAAACAAGTACACTGAATGTTCAATTTCATTTTGTGTTTTTCCTACACTGGGCGCCAAGATGATTTGGGGAGAGATTGAACAAAGAATGAGAGAGAGAAGCAAGGGCCTACTCGAGTCACTCTTGGGCCCACTATTCCTCACATTTCAAGTTCTCTCTTCTCTTAGTAATCTCCCCTGTACCCCGGGGGTACCTCCCTCTCATGACACCACCACACTCACTGGGTCAGTGCTACAACCCAGGCTGATAGCTGATATAAGGACCCCAAGGTGGGGAGTGGCAGCATAGGAGCCTCTCCCTTGGGGCCCAGAGTGTTGATGAACGAGAGACAATAGAACCCCACGTGTTGATGTGTTTGCACCCAGCTTCAGCTTTACGTGGGTGCCATTTTCTGTGTGTGCATGAGACAATTTAAAAATGAGAGCAAACTGTCAGCCTTAATTCTCCAAGATCTATAATCTGCATCAGAGTAAGAAGAGAAAAGCACAAAAATTAATTCAACTCTGTAAATATAATACTAATTATATCCTTTAAGTGATCTATTTACTATTCAGGCTAAATCACTACTCAGCACACTAGCAATTATGTGCATATCATTAAAATGTGTCCTGTTGATATGGTTTCAAGTTATATTTGATTATGACAGTAATCCATGAGACTTGCTCTGTAAGCAATATATGAAAATCAGTCTTCACACTTTATAATTATATCATGAATTTTCAGTCTTTGTAATTTGCTGCTCATAAAATATGGTCACAGCTTAAACAATTAAAGAGAATGTTAACTATTACTCAAATCATATGTTACTTTTTGTCCACTTAATTTTTTATAAAAACTCTATGGTTTTGCATTTAAATAATTCAATGATCCTTGACCGTGGCACCGTGAAACATTTGTTTTTTTTCTTTCAGACACTTTTAATATGCAGTGTTTCTCTTCAGTTGTGCTTAGTACAGCTAGCATCTTATATTCTCTAGGGCCAGAGCCATGAAAGGAAAATGTAGTAGAAGGTTCTACCTTCGCCTGTCATCTATATGTAATTTTTAAATTTATGTGTGCTTTATTGCTGGACATTGGGGAGACAATATATGGGAACAAGTTATCAAGGTGTTGGAATACCTAGTTCCGTGGAGACAATTTCTACCCAGTTCTTTTGGGCAAGGGCTATATTTACTAGATGCTAAGAGCCAAAGGATGATAGAATCACTGGGTGAGATCTCCTTGACAAGCAGGCAAGTATATTCAGATTGGGACAAAGACTGCCTAGGCAGGTTTACCTTCCCATTTGCTTCCAAAAAATCACCTACCACAAATTAACCTGAGAAGATTGGTGAGTCACAGACTAGGATTTTTCTTTTGGATGGTTAGGAGTGGTCTTCAATAGTTACAAATAAGTGAGGGCAAGAGGTCTCCTCTCCAACAATCTCGCTGTTAGGTAGTGTGTTATAATAAAAGCAAGTGTCAGACCAAATTCTGACACTTATACAAACATTCATAGCAAGAAGACACCCAGATGGCCTACAATCTGTCCTGGAAGTTGAGTGCAATCCCAATTTGGTGACTGCTCCCACTGCCTCTTGCATGAAAGTTTCACATGAGATCCATGCAGCACTGGAGCTGACGAATTTACTAAAACTAGTCAGATTCAGACAACTGAGTCCTCCCCTCCATAAGTGGCTAGAGAAGGGACCAATCTGGAATCCTAAGCCTGAAGTACCATTCTAAAAGGCTCTGGCCTATTGACTTCACCATATTCTTAGACTCCCATCATGCAAGGAACAGGACTTCCTAAACAATATTTCTAGCTAATGCACACTGCTGGAATACCATGCACTTCACCAATGAGAAATCATTTCTTGCATCCATTAGGCTAAAAAATCCTATGATATTGATCTGAGATAAAGATATTTGCAAGCTTATAGTAGTTGCTTTGGGAATGTTGGTGTCTGATTAGAGTCTTTCAAGGGAGAATAATCCCTGGAATGAATATCCTCAATTAGAAAACTTTGAATGTTAACCATTGCCCTAGGGTATAGATTAAAATATGCACAAGTATATATCATACTATCTTTGCTGAAGTATTTTAAAGTAAATTACACCACAGTGACCATATGCTATGAGATACGATGTTGTTATGGAAATGATTGTAATAAAAGATGGATTTCAATATTTTGTTTGTTTTACATGTAAAAGCTTCTGACAAAATGAATGCCTTTGAGCTAGGATTAAAACATGTTTTCCAGACTTGCCATATGATCCAGCAGTTCTCCTTCAGGGTATATACTTGAAAGAATTGAAAGAAAGGTCTCAAAGAGATATTTGCTCATAGCAGTATTATTTACAATGCTAAAACATGGAAGCAACCCAAGTGTCCATAGACAGATGAATGGATTTTAAAATGTGATATATACATACAATGTAATATTATTCAGCCTTAAGGAAAGAAGAAAATTCTGATATGTAACATGGTTGAATCTTGAGGACATTATGCTAAGTTTAATAAGTCAATCACAAAAAGACAAATATTGTATGACTCTACTTATATGAGGTACTTAACAATAGTCAAAATCATAAAGACAGAGTAGAATGGTGGTTGCCAGTGGCTAGGGGATGGGGGAATATGAGGTAGTATTGTTTAATAGCTATGGAGTCTTAGTTTTGCAAGATGAAAACAGTTCTGGAAATGGATGGTGATGATTATACAAGAACATGAATGTATTCAAGGGTACACTTTATTGTAAGTTCTACCTTATGTGTATTTTATCACAATATAATTTTGAAAAATAGGGGCACCTGGGTGGCTCTGTGGTTGAGCGTCTGCCTTTGGCTCAGGTCGTGATCCCGGGGTCCTGGGATCGAGTCCCCACATGCGGCTCCCTGCATGGAGCCTGCTTCTCCCTCTGCCTCTGTCTCTGCCTTTCTCTCTGTGTCTCTCATGAATAAATAACTAAAATTTTTTTTTTAATTTTGAAAAATAATCACATTTTTCTGCCTTTTTGCTGTTTGAGATTCATCATGAGACCAATATCTCCTGGGTTTCTGTCCCTCTATCATTACCTGAGGCCTCAGGAAGAATTCACTGCTCAGACAGGTGTTATGGTAGCCATGGTAAGAATAAGATGAGTTCAAAAAAAAAAAAAAAAGAATAAGATGAGTTGGATGCCTGAGTGGCTCAGTCAGTGAAGCATATGCCTTGGGCTCAGATCATGATCTCAGGGTCTTGGGCCCACTACTCATCGGGGAGTCTACTTCTCCCTCTGCTCTTCCCCCCTGCTTATGATCTCTCACACGCATGCGCGCGCACTCTCTCTCCCTTTCTCTCTATCTGAAATAAACAAGCAAACAAATAGATTTTTTAAGAGAATAAGGTGAGTTCAGGGCACTGCAAGCAGTCCACTTTAGAAATGAGGACTTGAGTGGGGTATGTGATGAAAGATGAGACCAGAGAGCAACAAGGCCTGTGCAAAGGCAGAGCAACAAGGCTGGGGCAAGTGAACCACCAAGGAAGTAAAAATTAAGGTGACATTCCCTCTGAAGTGCCACCCGTGTATTTGCCTAATCCTTGAGAATAAGTGTCTCCTTAAATTTTGCACCCAAGCTGTCTTGCTTGCCTTACCTTACTTCTGGCCCTAGGCAAAGGGCCTTGTTTTCAAAGTATGGAGCTTGGATTACATCTTAATGGCTATGGGGAAGCTTTGAAGGATTCAGGATTTTGAAAGAATTCTTGCCATTGCATAGAGAACTGATCAGAAAGAAGTAAGACTGGAGTCAGGGAAAGGAATCCAGGCAAAAGACAGTGAGGGCTTCATCTAAGGCAGTGGTCCTGGGGCTGGAGAACGACGGATGCTGAGACAGAGGGGAGCGCTCAGAGGGTCAGGAGACAAGTGAGGTTGAAAGGGTCTGGAGAAGGATAAGCTGGGTCTGAGGCATAATGAGCTTCTATAGATCATTGAATAAAAACAAAAAGGGTGGGAACTATATTTCTATCCTTAAAAATGAGCACTTCTGCTATGATTTCTTAGAAAACTCGGGCTGGAAGCTATTGCTGGAAATAAAACATCTGGAGCAGACACTACTAGTTGCCTACCCCAAATTCCTCCCGCTAATGACTGGTTTATATAATGAGGGCACAGGCCTGCTTACCTCCCATCCTCCACCCTCCACCTCACAGTGGTCAGTGCAAAGTTGTTTCAGCGATGGCTTTAGGCTACAGCTGGAGAAACTCAGCAAATCTTCGCCATCCTGTAGAAACAGGAAACCAGGAAGAGAGAGGAGCACCACAGAAACTTACATGGACAATTACATGAAAAAGTCTTGCCAGAACAATGCAGCTGGGCAACATCTTGCCTTTCTTTTTCCTATGGAAACTCTGTTCAGAGAGCGTGCACATGCGCGCATACAAATCACAGACACAAATACAACAAAAATGCACACACACTAAATGGAATTTGCCAGTTCTGCTAGCCAGCGTTAGTTTTGCCATCAGTTCCAAACTCCAGCAGGACAAGCTTCTTTTGTGCCATATTGGGGGACTCAGGGCAACTGAAAACAATTGACCAAAATACTCCTCAGACGGCAAACAACTGTTTGTGTTGCCAAGCCAAGATGAGCCCCCAGGAGTGAGGTTCGAGAGAGGGAAATTTTGGAGTTTCTTCAAGAGCAAAAGACGCAACAGTTTCTCTTATTGTTCAACTGCAAATATTTCTTGAGATCCTCTTTTGTTAATGGTTCTGTGTTCAGTACTAGAAGAGGAATGCTGTGGAGAATAGAAATCCAGTCCTCACCTTCCATGTGAGCAACAGCTCTTCTCTCCTTTCCTCCTGGCCCCTTAAATAGAAAATTCTCCTAATGCTTCTATGTCCTTAGAGAAGTGGTGGACAGAAGCTTTCACCCTTCACTCCTCTCTTTGTGAGACACTTAAAAATAATCCATTAATCTTCTATCAGGTGGTATAAATGTCACTGACCCCAGTGGTCCCTCCTCTTGCATTTGACTTTCTGGAGACAATCCTGCCTATGGGAGGAATCCCTGGGGCTTACATCTCTTCCCCATGATAAGCACCAGGGTGGGGCTTCCTTGCCCTGCAGGAGAGACCTGCAGTTTCCACTTGCTCCTTTGCTTGGGCAATTCAAAGGTAGAAACAGTAAAAGAGTGATATGGGCCTTGGTTCTAAAGGGAGGCCCTCTTTCTTGCTTTCTGTCATTGCCGTGTGAACAACAGGCCATGACTAAGCCAGTAATTCAGGGAGGATGGGAAACATAAGGAACAGACATGAACTCTGCCTATGTTGGAGCTGCCCATCTGAGCCCAGCCAAAAGCAGCAAAGCCATGCCAGCCAACCTGCAGACATATGGAAACAACATGCTTATTATTTTTTGCCACTGAGATTTCGCAGTTGTTTGTAGCAATAGCTAATCGGTACAGAAACTGGTGTTTATAAGTAATTAAAAAACCAGACTCTGGATTCCAATCGCCTGGATTCCATGGCAAACCCTCCAACCCAAAAGCTGATAACCCCAGATGAGTTATTTGCCTGCTTTGTGTCTGCATATCCATGAAATGGGGATAACGCTATTGTACCTCCCTTAGAGAGTTTTTGTGACAATTTGACTTCTTAATACATTCAAAGTATCTGAAACAATACCTGGAACGTGGTAAATATTCAATCAATGTTTTCCAGTATTTTATCTAGCAATAAAAAGCTGATGAAATATTCTGCACATAAATGCAAGTGTTAGAATCAACTTGCAAACTTCCATCAAAAAATCCTGCAGGGATTTTGATTGGGATTGCATCAAATCTATAGATCAAGGCAGAGAGAAAGGGCATCTTGATACTGAGTATTCCATTCCATAAATATGATAGATCTCTCCATTTAGTAGGTCTTATTTCATTTTTTCTCAGCAATGTTTTATAATTTTCAGCTTTAAAATCTTGCACAAAAAAAAATCTTGCACATATTTTGTTAAATTTATATCTAAGTATTTCGCATTTTGTGATACTGTAAATAATATCATTTACTTCAATTTTCAGTCCTGCGTTGCTGGCATGTTGCATTTTTCAAGCATGCAACCTTTCTAAACTCACTTTGTTTTAGTAGCTTTTTGGTAGGTTCTTTGGATTTTCTACGTAGATGAGCATTTCAATCTCATAAAGACAGTTTTGTTTCTTCCTATCCAATCAGTATGCCTTTTATTAATTTTTCTTGCCTTCCTGCTAGAAGCTGGGACCTCCAGTACAATGTTGAATAGAAATAATCAGAGAAAACATACTTGTGCTGTTCTTGGTCTGAGGGGGAAGGCATTCAGTCTTCCGCCATTATGTTTAGCTGTAAAGGAAATTCCCTTCTATTCCTAGTTTTCTGATAGATTTTGTTAAAAACTGGTGTCGAATTTTGTCAAAAAACTGTTTGCAACTATTGAAATGATCTTTTTTTTTTCTTTTTAAATCTGTTAATATGGTAAATTACATGGATTGGTTGTCAAATGTTAAAACAGCCTTGAATAAACCCCACTTCTTCATTGTGTAATGTCATGTTCATATGTTACTGGATTCGATGTGCCACCGTTTGTCAAAGATTTTTGCATCTATGTTAATGAGAGATATTAGTCTATAGTTTTCTTGTTATATCTTTGTGTGGTTTTAGTATCAGGATAATGCTGGCTTCATAAAATGTGTTGAGAAAATTTTGCTCCTCTTTTATTTTAAGGAGTCTGTATAGCAATGGTATTATTGCTTCCTTGAGTGCTTAGTAGAATTTATCTGGAGTTTTTTGGGAGAAAGAAGGTTCACTATGAAAGCAGTGTCCTTCATAGCTATGAAGTTATTTTGACTATCTGTATCTTCTTCAGTGAGCTCTTAGTAATTTGGGTCTTTCAAAATTTTCCTTCCAATTTATCAAACGTATTGGCATAAAGCTGTTCATAATATTCCCTTATTATCTTCTTAATGTCTGTATGATCTTTAATGATGTCTCCTCTTTCATTCTTGGTATTGGTACTTTGCATTTTATCTCTCTTTTCTTATCAGTCTGACTAGAGGTTTATGAATTTTATTGATCGTTTCAAAAAACCAGCTTCTAGTTTGATTTCCTCTAATTTTTTTTTTCCATTTTCTGTTCCATTGATTTCACCTCTTACTTTTATTGTGTCCTTCTTTCCACTTCTTTTATAAAGAATTTATTTATTTATTTGACAGAGAGTGTACAAGCAGGAGGAGTGGCAGGCAGAGGGAGAGGGAGAAGCAAGCTCACCCCCCTTGTATTTCAAATATAAGCCTTTAATGCTATGCATTTTCATCTAGGGGCTGTGTATGTGCATCCCACAATTTTTGATACAATCCGCTCTAAGTATTGTCTCATTTGTTTTGTGGTATCTTCTTTGACTGGTAAGGCTATTCTTTAAATCACTCATGGATCCTGCCTCTATTTCTCAGCTAATTCAGAATGCATATGACAAAGAGGCGTGTATAATTAAGATCCTCCACCCAGGTACAAACCAGGATCAAACTGTGAAGTTAGGCATGATGGAAAACATCTAAGCACTGAAGTCCAGTGGATCCTATATACCTCATGCATCAGAATCACCTAAGTACTTTTTTTAAAATTCAGATCTCTGAGAAAAATAAAATAAAGTAAAATATAGGCCCTTGAATTCTATCCTCAGAGATTCTAATTCAGTATATTTGAAGTGGAGATAAAGGAGTCTACATTTTAGGATCTATATTTAAAAAGTACTCAAGAATAATTCCTTGTGGGGATGCCTCATTGGTGCAGCCTATTAAGCATGGGACCAGCTCAGGTCATAATCTCAGGGTGGTGAGCCCCCCAGCATGGGGCTCCGTGTGCTTAAGCATCTGCTTAAGATTCTCTCTCCCTCTACCTCCCACCTCACCATTCTCTCTCTCTCTCAAATAAATAAATAAATCCTAAAAAAGAGTAATTACCTAGGGCACAATGACATTGAATTAGATTTGAAAGCCCTTGTTAGGGTATAGAGAGAAAGCATTTTCAGCAACTCCTGGACTAGATAGAGTGAGGAGGGAGAAGCACCTACAGTGCAGCATTTAAGGAGCCTCTCACTCCCAGGGTATCGGGCGTACTTGCACACATCTGAGAGTGAACGCCACCTTGAATTCTGTGTCCTTCATAGCTCTCTTGCCTGATCCTAACCCTGGTTTTCAGCACTCAGAAAAAGTGCAAGTGTAGACAGGAGCCCCTGTTCCGCCTGATTCCCCATCCCACCTCACTCACTCCTAGGGTGGCTCTCCAAACCATCCCAATAGAACAGTGGGTTACATGTTTGCCGACCTTGGATGAACTGTTGTTGCTGGCCCTGCATTCCAATCTAATCCCAGCACCCACATTCCTATCTTATGCCTCCTTGGTGACCACATCTCAGCCTTGTATCAACATCTCCTAAAAAGTAAATACCCAACTCTTTGTCCTAACTTGAGAATGGGTTTCTTCCAAGTCTGTTTATAAGTCAGCTATTTGGGATTTGAAGGATTTCAGTTTTAATTCTGAGGATAATGGTAAGCCCGTTGGGAAATCATGGAAGAGTTGTAAGCAGGCGTCTTAAATTCCACACGTTTGTTTAGTTGGTCTTTTGTTTTGAATAGCTTAATCTCACTGTTTTTCTCTTTGCAAGCTTTGTTTGCAATGACTTTATTTTTCTAGAATCTTCAAATGTGAACATTCTTTGAATGCTTTGATTAACGATTTCCGAATGGTTTTGAGAAAACAGTGAAATAAAATTTAGAGGACTCACTCACAAAAATGTTCAATGGCAATGTAAGACCCTTAGACTGATTTACAAAGTAGTTCTTCAAAGGCTCAAACATTTCAAAAATCCGCTTGTTGACCACCAGGAAAAAGAGAAAACACATACTGCCATGTTAAGTATTTTTAATTCAACAGCAGTTTTGTCATAAAAACTTTGTATTTCAGTTACTGTAGCATCATATAAATAGAAACATTTGTAAATTTTGACAACCTCATCTTCTGTTTTCATTGGTAAAAAACTGCAGCTCGCATATACACAATTATTATTTACGCACGCGCCTTGCCTAATTCCAAGTACATTTCAGTTCCATGAACTTCTTAATTTTAGCAAGAAGCATTGTTTTCACCATGATGTTGTGCTGGCCCCAAATTTATATTTTATCCATTACCCTCAAGACAAGTCATTTTATCTGCAGTTGCCGAACTTTTTAAATCAATTTACTATGACTTTACTAACAATAGTGGCAGGTGTCTCACCTTTCACTTTTGAATGAACCTTCAAAAGCTTTATTTCATTCCATGAATTGAATACAAATATCAAACCTTAATTGGAATGAATTAATTTTCTACTTGAGGCAGCCAAAGACACCAATATAAAGCGTACCATTTAACTCTTTGTGAACTTCTTCATGTGCTGGAACCAACACATTGACAAGAACAATGCGTCACTTTTTGTACATGTACAAGAAACCTCGGAATTAAGTTTGGCTGAATTAAGCTCAGCACAAAGAGAGATGTAAACACCCTCAGATGTAGTCAGGAAGGACCCCTGCCCTGGGCTCTGAATCTTAAGGGCCCTGCTTATCACAAACACAAAAAAAGTAAGTCCATTTAAAAGCTCGCGGACAGCTCTCTCACTCAAGATCCAAACCCAGTGCTGGTCGACTGGAGAAGAAAACTCTCCATATCCACACCCAACTAACACCTCTCACAGCTCAGGAATCTCTTCCCCACAACTCCTTCCCAGTGTTCCAGAAACAGAAAGCAACTGCATCCAAATGCTGTTGCTGAAATCAGAGACAGAAGCTGTTACAGAATGCAAGGAGGACCTGAGTGGTAGAGAGACTTACATAAGAGAAAAGACAAATTGATTAACTTGTCAACTATCTCCCTGCAGCTAACAAGAAAGCAGTAGATTGGTGCAGAAGCAAGTATTATTTCCAATTAGTGCTGAGCATCCACTGACTTGCTTTTCTTTTTGTTCTGCTTCTTGCTTTCAAAAGTACTAGTGATTTAGTATGTACCTGTAATATCTTCTAATACTAAACTCATACTAAAATTGGTGTGTGTACATACATATATCCATACATATATGTCTTATAGTTTTCTCTATTTACATGTAAACAAATATAGATCTAGCTAAACCATAAGTGGAGCATGCTGCAGTCTTTAAATTACAACTAGATGGACAATGAACCCTAGAATTGTGAATAGTTCTGTTTTTATAAAACTCCTTAATACAGTTGGATTTCACTTTCAATTTCAGACTTTAGTTGAATGTTGACCTTCATTTAATTTTGATTTAAAAAGTTGATGATATTCATTAATTATAACATATTTTTCCTTTAATTTTAATTGATGGTTTTGACAATTTCGGGAGATAACCATTTTTGAAAACATGAAAAGTAACTTGATTTTTAATTATTTTTACTTTTAAATTTTTTAATTGATTTTTTTAGAGAGCACGTGCATGTTCACTTGTGAGGGATGGGCCAGAGGGAGAGGGAGAGAGAGAATCTTAAGCAAGTTCCACACACAGCACAGAGCCTGATCTTGCGACCCTGACATCATGACCCGAGCCAAAATCAAGAGTCAGACTTAACTGACTGAGCCACCAAGGTGCCCCAATTTTCTATATTTTAAGTTCACTTTTATTTACATATTTAGATAAACATATATTCAATTTTTATACATTTTTAGTATAATTGGATTTCATTTTTTAAATCCTTTAGATCTTTAGAAATAGAAATTGTGGGAAGATCTCAAATAAAAAAAACTGATTTTGCTGAAATGAAGAAAAAAAATTGTGGAATCAATATAGAATAATTCGTGAATTACATAGTACTTTACTTTTACTGTTCATCTAGACTTTGCTAGCCCATCAAGACAACATTCAGACATGCTCAATATTTAAGTTTAGTCATCTTTGAGTTCTTGCCAACTCCATATAAAAACCATAGCTTTACACATTTCTTTGTCATAATGAAGGTATTTTGTCAAGGTAGAAGCATAGAACATATTTTATTTAACACTTTGCTGGCTTGATTTATACCTTGTAAATATTTAAACCTAATGGAATGTGGGCCTTCGCTTGTCCTCTTGCCTGAGGCCCACAAATGTCAGGGGCAGCCAGAGCACACTGTCTGCAGCTGCAGATGGTAAATCACCATCTCCAGGCAGTCTCCTCACAGGGACAATTCCCTTCTGAAGTGGATGATCGTGCTTCTTCAGCAGCTTTGGGTCTCCTGTTTTCCACATGGCCAGCAACACCGCTATGGCCTCCGTGGCAGGTGTTAAAGTGCATAGACACTGCAGATTGTGCACTCAACCTCAGCGTACTGGAGAGATGAAAATTCAGTACTTACTATTTCATTTAGCATTCCCTTAAGCTCACAGATACCGAAAGGGTTTATTGCAACAACACCAAAAAATAAATAAATAAATAAGCATTAGCAAGTAATACAACAAACAAGGGAATAGACATAGGTTCTCACTGTACAATAAGCGACAAAGCCCCTGTAGCAAAAGCACTGAGCCTACTCTCTCTATATGCCACAGCTCAGCCTCCTATTTCCTGTACATATACCACATATACCTAACCTATGCTGTCCCGCATTTCCCACTGACACTGCCAAGAAGTGGCTTCTCAGCATGAGTCACTGCAGCCGCCTGGCACACAAAGAGGTTGGCAAGGACAGGAGCTTCAAATATTCCACCCCCCCCCCCCATACCACCACCACCTGAGACCGGAAGGGCTTGGATCCCCCCAGCTGCTGATGTCTGAACCCACTTGATCTTATCAGGGAGCAGCCTGCATGCTCCCCTTCATTGAAAGACAAGTGTTAGCCAGCTTATATCTAGAAAGGGGTGGGGAAAGAGAGGTCTCACTGGTCTTATTCCAGATGTAACTGCATGATCCAGTGAGACCTCTGTAGGATGCATCTCACTACCAGACAAGACCATGACAGAGCTGGAAGTCCAAGAGGGAGGGAGATCTACTGACTTCACTCAGACTTATTTTCATGCTTTGCAATTTTAATAGTTAATTTAAAAATGAAAAACCTAGGACTAATGCTAACCTGGGCAGAATACCGGGACAACAGGTGTAGATCGAGGCTGTCTCAAGCCAATTGGCACTTAGAGTCATTCTAAATATTCCTCCTCTGATGATTCTCCAGGTTGCAGCCAGAGTGGTCTTCCTAAAACATAACCCTGGTCAGGTCAGACTTCTGTTTATAGCTTTTCCAGTATTCTCCACTACCCTGGGGTTCAAATCTGAACCCCTTGATGCAACAGGCTATCTGGAGTTTGCCCACTTCAACTTTGATCACCTCTGCCTACATCCCTCTACTGGACCTGAATTGAGTCTCACCTGATTTCCCCTCTTCTTAGAGCATCCTTCCCTCCCCCATGATGTTTCTTTGGCTGCCTCACAATTATCCATCTCTCAAGGTGCATTTTTAGCCATCCGCTATTTGGGTAATATTCCCTGACCTCTTCCAGTCAGGCCATCCATCCCCTGTTCCCCCATTATGCACTTTGCACATGAGGTTTACATCACCCCTTGGAAACTTTCT
Organism: Canis lupus familiaris; assembly: GCF_011100685.1. Lineage (NCBI taxonomy): Eukaryota > Metazoa > Chordata > Mammalia > Carnivora > Canidae > Canis > Canis lupus. Next base: position 16,346,990 of record NC_049260.1, on the reverse strand, counting down.
GTTTATCTGTCCCTTCCACCTCATCTGTGAGGACCCTGAAGACAGATACCTTGTCATCTCTACATCTTCAGCACTCATACATTACATTAGTCTAGATGGAGTTGTGTTGGGCTGGACACAATTTGAAAATAAATATTTAGAGCCAAAATATGGAGAAATGTCAATGGCTGGCTGATGGAATTATGTTTTGCTAGATGGCTGATGAAGATAAATGGGGAGATTTTGAGCTGAAGAAGACATATTGATAGTATTATTCAAGGAGAACCAGTCTGGAGGTGTATAGAGGATGAACTGAATTTCCGCTCCTGCTCACATGCTTCCCACCAATAATATGCCCAGTAAACATCCTCGCATTCCCTCTCCGTTCACTCCATCCAAGCCTATCAAAGTAGTGAGCGTATGAGGATATGGAAGGCATTCCTAAGTCAATATTCTTCATTTTAAATAAGTAACTGTTAATATCCTTACTATATAAACAGGGAATTCTTGTAAATAAACATGGAAAATACTATCATCAATTGAAAAAAAAAGGAAAGGACATAAATAAGAATGTCACAAAAGAAGAAACTGGACTAAGTAACCAAAGAGACCACAAATTAAATTAATAAGGAGATGACTATTTTGCCTATCAAGTTGTCAGAAATTATAAAACAAGTAATAGGCAGCATTGGCAAGGCTTTAGGAAAATGGCACTCTTATACATTAGATATAGGAGTGGAAACTATCACAGGGTTTCTGAGAAAAAAATTCAGAGATGAAGTTCAAGATATATTGTACCAGACATTGCGAATAATTTTAATCACTTATAAATTTGGAAAAACTGAATGGCCAACAAAGGAATAATCAAATCATGATATCATTTTGTAGTTAAGTCATTTTATAAAAGTATATTGGAGATGTGGGGCATTTAATATTCCTATTATAATGTTTAGTTTAAAAAATAGGATATGGACACATGGCAAATGGAACAGTCACTCAGAATGCATGTTTTGGCTGAATGTCAAATGGCTGAGTATTAAAACTGATATTTGGCTGAAAATGAATCTCACCATCACAGAATGAACTTCTGAGATACAAGAATAAATCCAAAATTTAATTGCAATTACAATTTTGTTATAAAAATTTTTGTAGTCAGAAATTTTAAGTTGCCATTATGGGATGGCATGGTAATTTGGGGTAATCAATAAATGTTCTCTTTTGGCTGAGGTTGGTGGAAAAATGAGATATTTTCAGGTAACTCATTTTTCTCTAATGCAATCTCCTCTTATTTTCATGCTCTTTATATTCTTCATTATGTAGGGATTAGGATGATATCTCATGAATATTATTGTATGTGATTTGGGAGTTTCTCCTTACATTATTATTTAGATTTTTGTAAACATTTGTTGACTCAGAAAGGATATAATGAGGTCCCTACAGTTACAAAGCTAAGACACTCTTCTAATATTCCTATTAACTGTGCGTTTATTCCTTTTTTAGCTTTCTTAGAGTTCTTAATCATTTACCTAAAACTAACAGATCTTACAGTCTTGTAATAAGAAATAGATTTCTGAACTTCACTGAGTAAAATTTCAATACAAAACACACATAAGATGTTCATTTCAAGTTATATCTAGTATACTTAACTGTATTTGAATGAAAATAATCAAAAAGTAAATATGACTAATATGCCTTCTTCATATTTCTGATATGGCTGGGTCTTGCTTTGTTCTTTTATCTAATCTGATCAATTCTGCCTTTCGATTGGGGTAGTTAGACCATTTGCATTTATTTTTATTTTTTAATTTTTTTTTTTTTTATTTATGATAGAGAGAGAGAGAGAGAGAGAGGCAGAGACACAGGCAGAGGGAGAAGCAGGCTCCATGCAGGGAGCCCGATGTGGGATTCGATCCGGGGCCTCCAGGATCGCGCCCTGGGCCAAAGGCAGGCGCCAAACCTCTGCGCCACCCAGGGATCCCCGACCATTTGCATTTAATCTTATTATTGATATAGTTGTTTTTAAATCTACCATCCTGCTATTCGTTTTCTATCTGTCCCATCTGTTCTTTGTTCCTTTCTTACTCTTTTCTCCCTTCTTTTGGATTGAGTTTTCTTATGATTCCATTCTTTTTTGTTTGCTCATTAGATAAAACTCTTCACTGTGTTATTTCAGTGTTTGCTTTGGGGTTTATAATGCTTATCTTTAACCTATCACAGTCTGCTTTCAAGTAATATGCCACTTCACATATAGCATAAGAACCTTACAAGAATATACTTCCATTCTCCACCCCCACCCCCCCACCATGTGGCCTTTCCAACTCGGAATCTATAAAATGCTGTGTCTGCTTATCTGTTAATTCCTCCTCCATTCTTCACTCAGCTTCACACACTCCAATAATACATCCTTCCTCCTGATATACTCTGACCTTGTGAGATTAAAAAAATCCTCACTGTGTGAGGCTGAATAATGGTCCCTAAAGATATCTCCACCCTAATCCCTGGGACCTATGAATATTACCTTACATGATGAGGGACTTTACAGATGCGATTAAGCTAAGGATTTTGAGATGATGAGATTATCCTGGATGACCTGAGTGGGCCCTAACTATAATTACAGGGTTCCTTGTAAGAGGCAGACAAGAAGGCTAAAGGAGATGACAGAAGCAAGAGGTTAGAGGGATGTGAGGAAGGAGGCCACAGCCAAGAAATGCAGGTGACCTCTAAAAAGTGAGAAAGGCCAGGACAGAGATTCTCTCCTGAAGTCTCTAGAAGGAATGTGATCCTAAACAACACCTTGACTTTAGGTCAATGAAACGGACTATGGACTTCTGACCTCCAGAGCTATAAGAAAATTAATTTGTGTTGCCTTTTGTTACAACAGCAACCCAATATTAATATACTCATTACACTGCAATTTTGAAATATTCCATGAAGCTGCTATGATGTATAAGCACGTTTCTATCAGAAGACCTAAAACCAAATCTTAACTGCAAGGCGATTTGTTCTAATAGACATTGGATGCCGTGAACTGGAAGCCATTCACATTCTCAGGAGTAAGAGAAGTGGTGACTGTAAGGGTACAACAGGCTAGCAGACATTCAAGGAGGAAGTATATACAAGATTGTTAATTCTGTTTTGAACCTACATGACTCAACAATTCTGGTTTAGATATAGTACACCAGTGTCCTCAGGAAAATAAAACTCAAAACTTTAAAAATATTTATTATATGGTATTTCTGTTTTTATGATAAAGTTGCCAGTGGCCTTATTCATTTATCTACCTTGCTTTCTTACAACAACCAAATTTTTCTCATCTATAACACTAGCAATAATACCAACAGGACTTCTTTAGTTTTAATATAGGTAGAGACAAAGGATGGCAGAGGCCTACGTGATTTATTAGATACTGTATACTGCAGTCCTTGGCTTTTCTGAATTTCAATATGGATTGTAAGCCTGTATTGTTATCTGTTTAATTAGCATGTCATGATTTTGATAATAGTTCATTTTCAGCCACCTTCCACGAGTGGACTCTAAAAAACCCCTATTTGGCATCTGTACCTATCAAGTTTTACTTTTCAGTCAGCTTTCATAAAGATAGGTCTTATGTGAGGTAAAGTAAAATGTTCTAAACATGCAATTATTTGTATACGTTATTCCCTTAATCAAACACTGTATCCAAAATTAATATATCCCTAGGCATCAGAAGTTTTTCAAACTTAAAAGTGCTCCATATTCAGGAATGTAACTTTGCTATCAAATTTAGTTTTTTTCAGAATAGATCACACATTTGGATAATGAGCATATTTAAGTGTCATGTGTTCCAGCACCAATAAATGCCCATACATGGGAACGTTCTAATTGTGAGTATTTCTAAACTATCTCTATTTTTCCTCTTTCTTCTCTAAATAAACAGTTCTAAAAATCCACATATATTTAGTGTTTATCTGTAAACAAATCATACATTTTTTTCCACTCAATTGTGAGGCTTTCATTGAAAAGCATGTAGAAGGCAGTGTTCATATCAACCTGATAAGCATTTTACCTGATGGAGCTTCATGAATATAAATGCTTACTAAGTGATTCACAGCTCTGTTGTTTACATCCATCTGTATGTTTATATTATTACATGTCTTATTCAGCCATATGTAAATAAACACACAAAAAGGAATTTCTAAAAGGAAAAAAAAAGGAGGAAGTATAATTTTGTCAGGCCACAAGGAGCCAATGACTGGCATGTCAGTGACGGAGACTAATTCTGGGGCTTCTCATGGGCCTCATAGTTCTCTCAGAATGTCTGATTAATGCTCCAGTTTCTGTCAGCCACCACATTTGAGAGCCAGCTCTACATAACTTTTCAATTCAAGAGCCCACCACAGTCTCCCTCTGGATTGTTCTGTGTCAGTTCTCAAGAGAGATGGTCTGATTACGCCAGCCCAACTTAGGACTCGTTGTCCCTCTGTTCAGTTGTCTGCTCCCAGCCTCGTCAGCTGAGGCCAAAGGTCACACAGTACTAATGTGGCTGTGCTGGCCTTCCCCTTCCATGAGGGCAGTTTCAGAGAAGAGAGAGTTCAGTTGGCGCCCTAAAATGGGCCTGTCACATACCTGTAAATAAATACAGAACGAAAGGCCAAAACTATAAGCCCTATTTTCTTTGGATGACTTTTCAGCAGGTGACTAAGTCCCAGAGACTTGGAAAAAGGAGTAACATTTGTACAGCACCTCTTGGAAGGCAAGGAAATTGGGGCAATAATGAGCAATTCTTAATGTAATGACTCACCTTGGCTGACATGGAAAGCAGCTTGAAGAGAGAGTATTGATGGGGGTGTGTGTGTGGGGGGGTGCAGATAAAAGAGAAAGGGGGATATAAAGGGAGAAGAATAGAAAAGGTAATGGGAAGGAGAAGACTAATTGTTGAATGGCTATTCTGTGCCAGACGGTGTGCTGGGCACTTATCACAAGTTCTCCGGTATTATTGGTTTGACAAGAAGAGGAGAGAAGGAAAAACTGAGAAAAGAATGAGAAAGTTTATATTGATTTTTTTCTCCCCACCAACGGTGAGTGCGGCTGCTTGTTTCCCCACAGCTTGGGATCTTCTTTGAGGACTCAGGATTTTTATATTATCTGTAGAGCAAATCTCAGTTACCAGAAAACCTTAGGTGATGAGCAAGTTCTTCCAGTTTTAAGCACAAACCATTTTTTACATTTTAACCAGTTCACACAGATGCGTCTCAAGCCTCCTGACAAGCAGAAGGAGCCGGACTTGAAGGGCTCGGTGCTGCAGTGACACAGCTGCACACGCTCCTCAGAATTCATAGCACTGCACTCCTGAAAGAGATGCCAACCCCAATGGGAATTCTGCCGAAACTTGTTTCATCACTTGAGCTTAAAATACTTTGAGATCTTACTACCTACTGGCTTGCATTTTCTACCTCTAAACATAAGTCGATCTTTCTTTATTGATTTGGGACTTGGGAAGAATTGTGACTTCTTCCAGTTGTTCTCTTCTTTATAAAATGAATGCCCTCCGAGTCTATTAGCCCAACTCTAAGCGGCCCCTAATTGCTGGGCCCTTTGAGTCCTGTGACTGCTTCATAATTTTCCTCTGTGCTCCCCTTCCTCCGCATTATCAGTGGGGCACACCTTGCCACCCCCACTCCACTCCCACCCCCGGTGAATGAATGTGCTCTTCCCAAAACAACACCTCCAGTGTAGCTACCACCTGTCACCCTACAGTGTGGTTTTCATTGACTATGGGGGGTAGGAGTGAGGGCAGATAATCACACGGACAAGAATTGTGTGTGAAGTCCAAACCAAAAAGCTCCTGACTGAGGAGCTGGGAAGCTCTCCTAGGCTAGAATGCATGAGCTTTTGCGTACCGATTGAGTGATATCTAGTTTAGCCACTCAGAGTCCTGTTGCACCAACTTATTCGTTCTTGACCAAGTTCCTGAAAGGTTGGGTTGCTACATTACTGCATTCATTTGAGGTGAAGTGTTATCATAGTATTTTGTTCATACACATACTAATACATGCATATCACACACAACAAACTACTTAAGCAACGAGGAGAAAGAAAGGAGCGAAAAGCAACATTCCGTTCTAGATAATTCAGAACAGGTACAGCATAGAATACTCCAGAGTTAAATAGCCAAAATGTCCCTAAGGGGAAAAATTATATGTATTTTATACACATATGTGAATTTTTAATATATATATGTATTAAAAATATATATATATGGTTCTCAAGTTAGCTAGAAAGGAATTGGTTCATTGCCCACAGCATAAGGTCACATTTTGAGGCAACCAACTGATAATGCCAGGAAAGCATGTCGAAGAAGCACAAGCCGGCTGTTTTCTATCTCTTTCTCAAACAGAGCATTTGATTAACCTTTTTATCTGAGATAAGAGAATCAATTACATGAATATCCTGCTGCATGTGTACCTACTCACAATATAACCATTTAAAAATCTTTATATAAGAAATAAGATGATTTCTGCACTCATGAGTCTAGACGTAATTTTGTTAATTCATTCTCAGAGGACATAGTAATTAGTGCAATATTTAAAGCGACAGGAAATAGTAATGAAGCTTTGGAGTTCTGGCGTAAAAACAGCATAATGACTAGAATATAAAATTTCAAGTCTTGGCTTCTCTTCCCTGTGCTAAAATCTCCACGATTGAGTTTGTAGATGACTTTCGTTACATTAGACAGACGTCCCCAGTTTGCATCTCTATCCGTTCCATAATTGGTGCTATTTTCAGGAGAACTTTGTAAAAATGAAGACATTCATTTCAGATCTATACTCTTCTAATATTTTTGAGCTTCCGTTTCATGTCAAGTACTGGGCAGGTACTTTAATTCTCAACAAGGATGGGCACTAATACCATCTCCATTTTACAGCTGAACAAACTAAGGCTCAGAGATGTTTCGGTCGATTTCCCAAGAGACAAAGCTAATAAATCAGGAGCCGGCGTGCCACACTAATGTCCTTGAGCTCAGTGACACTACTTTTACTAAATAAAAAGTAGAGGCCCGCATTTCCCTTACATTGTTGTAGCAGAGTCTCTACTAAGGCTTTATCTCTGTATACTTTCAAAATTAATTCCACCTCTTGGGCCTTTATTCATCTGTATTATTATTCTCTCGTCATTTTCTCTGGGCCAACAAAGTATTTTTAGTAAATATGAGCCACAATCTGCTAGATCCAAGAATTTATAATTTTCTCTATGATGTGCCAAGTTCTTCAGAATCTTCCTTTCATTGTGAAAGTGTTGGTTTTACCCTTTCCAAGTATAAAGATGGTCATCCCAAGACCGAACTTTATAACCCACTAAAAGAAAATTGATGGAGTCTTCATTTGCTGAAGTACTAAGCAATCCTGGTCCCCCATCAGTTCACATGGTCATCAAATCTCACCATGAAAGAAGTTGACTGTTTGGACAGTTTCATCTGACTTAAAGAATCAAAGTGATAGGGATCCCTGGGTGGCGCAGCGGTTTGGCGCCTGCCTTTGGCCCAGGGTGCCGATCCTGGAGACCCGGGATCGAATCCCACATCGGGCTTCCGGTGCATGGAGCCTGCTTCTCCCTCTGCCTGTGTCTCTGCCTCTCTCTCTTTCTCTCTCTGTGACTATCATAAATAAATAAACATTAAAAAAAAAGTTATAAAGAATCAAAGTGATAGGAACATCTAGTTCAATCCCTTTGCCTCATCTCTTGTGCTTTTATACAATTTTTATTTAAATTGTTAAAAAAGTGTTTTGAGCACAGTTGACATACAACATCACATTAGTTTCAGGTGTACAACATAGTGTTTTGGCAAATGTCTCTATTTTATGCTGTGCTCACCTCCAGGGTAGCTACCACCTGTCACCCTACAGTGTGGTTTTCATGGACTATATTCCTTCTGTTGGGCCCTTTATCCCCATGACAATTTTTAAAATTTCCTGTCTTCATCATTACCATGCTTCCCTCTCCAAGTGACTCTCCATAGAAACAAAGAGCTCTGAGGAACCTTGACAGAGAAAGAAGCCAAAGCCCCCAGAGCTGTCTTTGGTGTCACAAGTGGATGTGAGAGCCAGTCCTGCAGTTCATGCCAGTCCTCTCTCTTGCTCTGGGCCTCCTTGGCTTTGCCTCATCCCCACCAGTTTGCTCCTGGTATCTGGCTTTGTTTAGTCTCCCTGTCAACGTGCTCGCGTGGAAAGCCGTGTTCGCCATTTCCCTGGCAGAAATGTCCTCCAGAGTTCTCATAGGTACTGATTTGCTTCTCTTCATGATACTAAAGCACCGCCCTACTGGTGTTAACTTTCCAGATCATCAGATAACAAATTGAGTCACCTCTGTGTTCCATGTGGCTGGGACACCCAGTTGCTGACTAATGAGAAATTCAATGAAGGGCAGGGAGGCAATTTCGGAGCAACAAGTCAGAGGATTCTTTGGTACAGTCGTGCTTATACTTATCAGGTCAACACAACCCGCCCAGTTGCAAACACCTTACGAGGAAAGAAGAAACGAGAACTGCGTCTAGCTCTCACCAGTCTTGTTTCGACTTACACATCTTTCCAAAATTATAAACTAAAATGGAAGAAGGAATGAGGGCAAGGAGAGAAGAGTGATTACCTGAGAGTATAAAAGGAAGTTGAAAGCAGAACGTCAAGTCCAGATTTTTGACACTCCCCAGTAAAGAGCTGGCTTTCTTCCTCTACGTAAGCAGGCAGGCTGCTCCGAGCGGTTGGCCACCTGTGAAACATTGCCCCATGCTGGGTTTTCATCAGGAAAAACAAACACAAGCCAAGTTTCCTCATGTGTAAAATGTAAAACACAACCTGTACTTCAGAGTGCCGTGAGCATTGTGTGATATAACAAACACGAACACGACCCAGCACAGGCCTGACACAGAGAAAGTGCTTCTCGAATGTCAGAGCCTGTGGTAGACCTGGAGCCACACTGCCCAGAGGCCCCTCCGGTGAAGAGCTGATGGCCCCCACCTCAGGGAGCACCATTGGCCTCTCCAGGGACCAGGGGGGGCTGCAGACACCCACACCCTGCAAAGCCAGGGGTAGAAAGGCCTGGCCATTTGGGCCCAGCATAGAACAACTTTGATGGGCCATTTAGTCACACAGCTCCCCGTGGGGGCTGCCCTAAGCTGTCACTGGGCCTGCTTCGCAGGCCGACTTCTCCCTCTGTCCACTCCTGCTTCCTTCCTTTCCCTTCCACAGGCGTTGACTCCAAGGACACAGTTAATAAACATCCTGCCCACTAACCGGTCTCAGAGCCTGCTTCCCGGACAATCCAACCTACAATAGGAAAGTATGGGAAAAAATGAATAGTTGCAATTCGGAGTTGAAAATAGTGATTAGCTCTGGCTGGGACTAATACAGCTTGTCCAAATCTATTACTAAAGGATTTCTAGAACACCAGAAAAATACCCCTAAAATGTATGAAGACTTTAAAAAACTAACTCCAGTTAGTATTACTTGGCAAATGGGCCTAGGAAATTAGGAACTGGGAAAATTGACAACTTGGAAAAAAGCATTTCCAGATATAGGCTTCGCTTCCTTTATCTACCAGTTAACTTTCAGATACATTTGACAATTAAATGCGTCTTTTTTAAAATATGGGAAAATAGATGGGTGACTAGCCGGTTTCTGCCTTTTATGAATTTTTTTATCAATTTTCACACGATTTTTAAATTCTAATTTTGTGGGGCACCTGGGTGGCTCAGCGGTTGGGCGGCTGCCTTTGGCTCAGGTCGTGATCCCAGGGTCCTGGGATCAAGTCCCACATCAGGCTCCTGTGGGGAGCCTGCTTCTCCCTCTGCCTGTGTCTCTGCCTCTCTCTGTGTGTCTCTCATGAATAGATAAATAAATCTTCAAAAAAAAATAAAATAATAAAACAAATTTTAATTTTGTATATTTTTAAGAAACTTAAAAGATACAAAAAGACAAAGGGGCACCTGGGTGGCTCAGCAGTTGAGTGCCTGCCTTTGGCTCAAGTCATGATCCCAGGGTCCTCCCCACAGGGAGCCTGCTTCTCCCTCTGCCTGTGTCTCTGCCTTTCTCTCTGTGTCTCTTATGAATAAATAAATAAAATCTTAAAAAAAAGACAAGTAAAACTATAACAAACTTCTATAGCCCCATCACCCAGAAGAACAACTCTTGATATTTTATAATGTTTGCTTCCAGTCACTGGTTGAAAATTCACATGCGTGATGTTTTTATCACTTTGAGTACTTGAATGCAAGTAAGCAGAAAGAGTATATTCTGGTTATTGGGTCATTAAAGCATAGAAGGAACATCTGGAGACTGTCTCATAAGACAGGCAAGAACAGGGTAACCAGACAGTAGAGAACACAGCCTAGTTATGGCACAAGAACAGTCTTATTAAGGCCACTGCTGGCCTTCTACTTCTGTACATCAGGTACCCCCAGCGTTGGACTCCTGAGATGGCAGTTTCAACCCTAAGTAATTATTCAACTCTTCCTCAATCTTGACATCACTCTCTCAAGATTCATAGTCCATTCAAATGGCCTGGGTCACACTCCAGCTGCCAAGATTGAGGAGAGGGTATATCTGACCCCCTTGCAGACGCAAGACCCCGTCATCCAAAAAAAAGACACACAATAAAGGAATGTCAGTTATTAAGCTATTTTGTTCTCAGCTTCAAACCCTGTTTCCTGTACCACTTTATGATGTGGAAGCTGAGACTCTGTAAACCAAGTTTCTCCTTTTGCCAGCTGCTCCCTATATTGGCCCTGCCAGTAGAGGACTCTAGGATAAAACTAGAAGTCTGGGGAAGAAACAAAAGTCACTGCTTCTTCCTATTTACATCCTGTGCCTGTCAGCATTAATCTAGTAATGCTTCTTCACCGCAGCAGTGGTGATTCATGCCAGTAGTAGTAGTGGTGGTGGTGGTGGTAGATTCTAGATTGCAATTTTTCCAACACTCCCAGAACAAGCTTATCAGGTTCCCTTTGAGCTCCAAAACACCAGTATCAGCCTATAATAAGCTCCCACCTCCTCAGAAGTATAAGTCCACACCCCATGGGGTCTCTCCTCCAAGCCATTAAGTTTTAAAAGTTTCAACCTTTTTCCTTTTGTTATTTCATCCTTAGGGGTGGTAGCTCTCAGGGTTTCCTCCTCTGTAAATTAATTAAATCACCATATTTTTTATTCATTACTGTTGCATTATTTGTCTTTTTTCTTATTGACTTATAAGAGCTCTTTGTATATTCTGGATACTAATCTTTGTCAGTTTTGCTTTTTTTTAATTTTAATTCCAGTGTAGTTAATATACAGTGTTACATTAATTTCATGTGTACCATATAGGCATTCAACGATTCCATGTATTACTCAATGCTCATCAAGATAAGGGCACTCTTAATCCTATTTCACCCATTTCCCCACCCACCACCCTTCTGGTAAACATCTGTTTGTTCTCTATAGTTGAGAGTCTTTTATTTTTTACTTATCTCTTTTTTTCCCTTTGTTCTTTTGCTTTGTTTCCTAAATTCCACATATAAGTGAAATCATGTGGTATCTGTCTTTCTCTGACTGGCTCATTCTGCTTAGCATTATACTGTCTAGATCCATCCATGTTGTTGCAAATGGCAACATTTCATTCTTTTTTATGATTAATATTCCATTGTATATGTATGTATGTGTATATCTATCTATCTATCTATCTATCTATCTATCTATCTATCTACACACCACTTTTTTTTTACCCAGTCATCTGTTGATGGACACTTGGGCTGCTCCTATAATTTAGCTATTGCAAATAATGCTGCAATAAACATTGGAGTGTATATATCCCTTTGAATTAGTGTTTTCATATTCTTCGGGTAAATACCCAGTAGTATAATTACTGGATCATAGGGCAGTTCTATTTTTAATTTTCTGTGGAACCTCCATACCGTTTTCCACAGGGGCCGTACCAGTTTGCATTCCCACCAACGGTGCACGAGGGTTCCCTTTTCTCCACATCCTCGTCAACACTTGTCATTTCTTATGTTTTTTTATTTTAGCCATTTTGACAGATATGAGGTGATATCTTAATGTGGTTTTGATTTGCATTTCCCTGATGATGAGTAATGTTGAGCATCTTTTCATGTGTTTGTTGGCCATCTGTATGACTTCTTTGGGGAAATGTCTGTATGACTTCTTCGGGGAAATGTCTTCAGCCCATTTTTTAAATTGAATTAGTTGGGGGTTTGGGGTGTTGAGTTTTATAAGTTCTTTATAAATTTTGGATACTAACCCTTTATCAGATAGGTCATTTACAAATATCTTCTCCCATTCAGTAGGTAGTCTTTTAGTTTTGTTGATTGTTTCCTTTGTTGTGCAGAAGCTTTTTATTTTGATGTGGTCCCAATAGTTTATTTTTGCTTTTGTTTCCCTTGCTTTAGGAGACATATCTAGAAAGTTCTTGCTATGGCTGATGTTAGAAAAATTACTGCTTGTGCTGTCTTCTAAGATCTTTATGGTTTCAGGTCTCTCACTTAGGCCCTTAATCCATTTTGAATTTATTTTTATGTATGATGTAAGAAAGTGGTCCAGTTTCATTCTTTTGCATGTAGCTGTCCATTTTCCCAGCACCATTTGTTGGAGACTATCTTTCCCCCATTGTATATTCCTTCCTGCTTTGTTGAAGATTAATTGACCATATAATCATGGGTTTATTTCTGGGCTTTCTAGTCTGTTTTGAATGCCTACTATTCATCATATGGCTTTTAACATCTTTATGATGTCATGTGCCAAACAGATACTTTACATTTTGAAGATTTTATTTATTTGTTTGTTTTATTTATTTTGAAAGAGAGAGGGGTGGGGGGCAGGGGAGGAAGTCAGAGGGTGAGAGAGAATCTCAAGCAGACTTCGCACTGAGCAAGGAGCCCAACAGGGGCTTGATCCCACCACCCTGAGATCATGACTTGAGCGGAATTAAGAGTTGGATGCTTAACCACATGAGCCATCCAGGCACCCCCAGGTACTTCATTTTGATACACAAATTTATTAATCTCTTACTTTATGATTTGTGCTTTTTATGTCTTGTTTTTTTTTAAGATTTTATTTATTTATTCATGAAAGACACAGAGAGAGAGAGAAGCAGAGACATAGGCAGAGGGAGAAGCAGGTTCCATGCAGGGAACCTAACATGGGCCTTGATCTCAGGACTCTAGGACCATGCCCTGGGCCAAAGGCAGACACTCTAAAGCTGAACCACTCAGGCGTCCCTATGTCTTGTTGAAAGAAAAAAAGAGATAAAGGAAGGGAGGGAAAGTAGAAGGAGAGGGAGGGAGGGAAAGTAGAAGAAGAGAGAGGGAGGGAGGGAGGGAGGGAGGGAGGAAGGAAGGAAGGGAACCTAACCTAAGACCATTCACTCATTGAACAAATGTTTATTGAATGTCTGCTTTGTTCTATTATTACTTATAGTAATGAATTAGACAAGGCTTCTGCTCTTGTTTGTTTTTTTAAAAAATATTTTAATTATTTATTCATGAAAGACACAGAGAGACAGAGAGGCAGAGACAGAAGCAGGTTCCATGCAGGAAGCCCAGTGTGGGACTCGATCCTGGGACTCCAGGATCACGTCCTGAGCCAAAGCAGACACTCAACCGCTGAGCCATCCAGGCGTCCCGGCTTCTGCTCTTGTGGAGCTTACATAAATATGGAATTTACTGTCAGGGAGTGAAGGTGCCATGAAGAAAAGTAAACAATCCTAAGTGGTTGGAGAGGGACAAGGGAGCTACTTTACCTAGGGTGATCAGGGGATGCCACTCTAACCAGAGACCTGGGAGGGTGACGGAATGAGCTTTGCACATATCAGGGGCAAAAGCATTGCAGACCAAGGGAAAAGCCAGAGAAGAGACTCTGGGATGGTAAGGATGTTTGAAGTGTTTGTGGAACAATCAGCAGATCAGTGGGGCCGAAAGTCAGAATTTGGCAGCCTGGGGCAAGATGTAGGAAATGGGGCAAGACATAGGAAACAAAGCGAGAGAGAGGTGAGCAGGGAAGGGGCCACCTGGGGGCCTTTGCAGAGAGGCAGGAGGAACCTGAGCTTAGCTACAATTTAGAAGGGTCACTGTGTTCTGCGGTGCAGAGAACAGGTGGAGGGAGGCCTAAGGGAAACCAGGGAGATAAGTTGGAAGGGACAGCCGCGTCCTGGTAAGAGCTAATAACTGCATGTGCTGAGGTCATTAAGATGCTCTTCTTAAATTTTCTTCTCTTTTAGGGCACATTTGTTTTGTTGTTGGTGGTGTTGTTTTAACTTTTAGGACTTCAATGTAGCAAAGTTTATTTTGGGATATGATGTAGGGATCTAATTTTCCCATTTTCCCATATGGAGAACCAATTGTCCCAACTGTTTATCGAATATGGTTGGTCTTTTCCCAATTCATTTGTGAAGCAAGCCAGTTTATACATCACTGACTCTTTTTAGAGGGGGCGGGGTCTCTCCTCTGTTTCTTATATTAGTTTGTCCCTTCCTGTTTCAAAATACCATTTGTTTCCGATTGTTGGAATTTTGAAATATGCCTTGATTGCTGGTAGAATGGGTCTCTCCCTCCCCCACTGCCATCTTTTGTTCTCTTCAAAATTATTTAAGATTTATGTGTGCTGTCATTGTTTCATATTAATTTAAGAACCAGTTGTTGAGTTCTCAGAATAATCCTGTGGAGATTTTTGTTAATTATACTGAATTTATAACTTACTAAGGGGAAAATTTGCAACTATAGACTACTGAGGCCTCCTAAGTATAAATGTAGCAAACTTTCCATGTATTCAGGTCCTTCAATAAAGTTTAAAACTTTTCTTCATAAAATCCTCCCAGGAGCTTTCGAATTTGTACTGCTGTTATGAACATCTGTTTTCCTTTGGAGTTTTCTATTGGTTCTACTGGTGACAAAAAAACTATTTTTAGCATCAAAAAAAAAAACCTCTTATCAAGCATAAAAAAGGCAAACAAACAAATAGAAAAAAACTGGGCAAAGGACACGAACAATTTTCAAGAGAAACACAAATAACCAATTAGCATATTCAAGTGTTTCAGGCTAAGCAATCAAAGAAATACAAATTCAAACAACCCTAAGATAATCATTTTACACCTACCCAAGCGGAAAAGTTTGTTTTCACATTCTTGTGCTTACTCTATGTTAAAGACAAAACTAACAGCCACTCTCCTGCTCTGCTGGCGAACAGTGTAACTGAGGGAATGGAATGTAGTACAATGTTTAAGAACTTTAAAAAGTCTTCATTCCCAGTCCTTGGGATTCTGACCCTAGAAGGTCAAAGATCAGTAGAAAACAAAAGCTCATCAAAGAGCCATCTCTGATAACAAAAGCTTGAAAGAACCTAAATGTCTGACACCAAGGGGAATAGTTAAAGTACAGTGTGGCCACTGGATGAATTCATGCAGCCATTATCATAACCATGTTTGAAAAAATCTTTAATGGCTGAGAAAAATGCTTATGATGAAATGTTACATGAAAAAGGAAGATGAAAAACTGCCTATCTCCATTTTATATATATATATATAGCAAACTAGACTGGAGAAGAACCATCAGAATAGAACAATATTTTATCTCTGAAGAGTAGATCACCAGTCCTGTGATTTTGTTGCTGTTGTTACACCTCTCTGTATACCTACAATTTCTACAATACACATGTGTTATTTTTTTAGAATTGGGACATGAAACCATTAAATAAATACTAAATGATCAAAACTGCTACAAGAAATGGGAAGTTTCAAAGGGCCTACCTTGAGTTTTCAGTTCACTTTTAAAATGTCTGGTTTGTTATACGAAATGACAGGTGACGGGCACTGGGGGTTATTCTGTATGTTAGTAAATTGAACACCAATAAAAAATAAATTAAAAAAAAAAAAAAACGAAGTGACGGATAGACACTGCCCACGGGCAGACTGTTCTCTGCTTGAAAGCGCACAATGTTGGATCTAACAGTTCAGCTCCTAATGAGAAGGGGTCCACCATCGTAAGCCCCAAATTAAAGCAAATGCAGCGGTGAGGGCCGGGAGCTAAATAGTGTAGGACCCGGGAATTTGTGGCTGTGTCTTAAGATGCATAGGGTGTCTTTAAACGGGGAACTCTTTATAGTTCTTGAGGATATATACTGTTCACTCATCTACTCCATAAATATTTACATGCATATTTGGATCTAGATTTTAACATAATGTTGGCATTTTAAGAGAGACGAATTTGTCGTGATTTTTGCAAAAACAAAGGCGTTATTTCTAATGTTTATGTTGTGATTCGGTCTGGTGTCCAAGCCCAGCATATCCCTGAATATAATCACACCCACAACCTTTCTGGGGAATGTAATCCACTGCTGCTTGCCCTTGCAGCCAGGAAAGATTTCAGAGTATCCTTTTACACTTACGTGGAACTGCCTACCAAGATATTTTTATCGTATCCTCAAAACCACTCATCTCCTTTTCATTTGCCTTTCATACTTATAATAACTTCGACTCTTTCCTCTTTCTGAAAACAAGGAAGTTCCCTTGATATTTGTGTATTTATTTTGCTAGGAAACAAATTGGAATTAAGCCCACATTTCTATTCAGTGTCAATAGAGCTCAGAAAGAGACCAGTCTCCCCCTAGGTTTAGGCCTCTTGGTCAAATTTACTCAGCTTCCCAGTCAGCAATCCATTCCACTCACAAGCCCTGGGCTTCTCCAGAGAATAAATAACCTAGGCCCGGAGCTCTGTGACTAATCATGTTTGCCCAGCCCTCACCATTCCCTCATTAAACAGCTTTTAAAATTCAACTTCCTCTGTCTACCAGTGGACAACTGAAGTACAGAGACTCTCCTCCCAAAGTTCAGTCTAAAATGGCAGCATCCGGGGCACCTGGATGGCTCAGTGGTTGAGCGCCTGCCTTCAGCTCAAGTCGTGATGCTGGGGTCTTGGGATCGAGTTCCGCATCGGGCTCCCTAGAAGGAGCCTGCTTCTCCCTCTGCCTATGTCTCTGCCTCTCTCTCTCTCTCTCTCTGTGTCTCTCATGAATAAATAAATGAAATCTTTAAAAAATAAAATTAAATAAATAAATAAAATGGCAGCTTCCTCCTGTCCCCGCCCCTGGCCATGTGCATGGGCATGCGTGCACATGTCACTGTGCCCTGAGTCCTCACTGAGCATGTGCCTGACTAGAAAGACACCCTCCTGTCTGTCCCAGTCACTAGTAGTATGCAGTAGTGTCTCATTCAAATGAGAGGCCCCAGCAGGCAAGCACCCAGCAAAGAGGGCCACGTAGGACCTTGATGCTCTCAAAAAGAGGCCACTTACATGAAGTACCTGGAGACACAAAGTGCCAGGTGGCCAGCAGGGGCTGGGGGCAGGGGGAATGGGCAGTGAGGGTTTAATGGGGACAGAGTTACAGTTTGGGAAGATTTGAAAAAGTTCTGGAAATGCATGGTGGTCATGGTTACACAGCCATGCGAATGTTCTTAAAAGCACAGAACCGTCTACTTAAAAATGGTTAAAATGGTAGATTGACATTATGTGTATTTTACAATTTCTTTTTAAAACCCAAAATGATAAAAGGTTAAAAAAAAAAAAGAAAGAAAAAAAGAAAAAGCAGCCCTGTTTCTCTCGTGTAATCCAAACCCTCTTATCTAGATGCTGCCTCTTAACATTCCAGATGGGTGAGCTCTTAGATTTTCAGAGTTCCACACCAGGTCATCTGGTGAAAGGAGGCGGTGAAGGAAGGGAGAGAAAGGAGAAAACCCGCAAGGAAACTGCATAAAAAGTACACTCAGGCTCCCAGATTCCTGTTGTCTGGCTTTCCCGCCACTGGCTTCCTAACTCCTTATTAGGTAGATGGCCTGGTTTCTGTACTTCGTCTTGTTTTGGGGCAAGAGCCTCCCTCCCCAGCTCCCGCAGAGTTGATTCTATTCGCCCATCGGCCTCACACACCGTAACCCTGTGGTGGAACAGGAATACCCCACCCCCCAGCCCACACCCCCACACCCCCCCCATGACCCCTGTCAAGCCCCTGGTGATTTCTCCGCGGTGTGCCCTCCCCTAGCCCAAATATCAGGGAGGATGGACAGGACAAGTAAATAGCAGCAAGCATTCCACTCTGCATTCTTCTGAGCCTTCTTCTCAATTCCTAAGTAAAATTCCTAAAGTAAAAATGGAATTTTTGCTGGAAGATTTTTTAAGTCAGGCAAATCTGCCACATTCCTTAAACGACAGCTGCGGTAAGCACAGCTACTGTGTTGTTATGCAACATTCAGCCAATATTGGCACAACCAAGCACATGGATAAAACATGAAATGCTTTCCCTGTTTTCCATGTTTGGCCACAAAATCCTGCTCAAAAATGTCTTTGACTCTTCACTGTCTGTCATTTCTGTGGGCTCATCCGGAAATTGAGAAAGTGCCCTTTCAGTTCAAATTCCTTCCCAGCGTAATAAGAGCTCACTCGCTCGATCGGCTGGATCGCTCTCTCCGCTCTCCCACCTCTTCGCCTTGCTTACCTGTATATACCCAAGTGGCAACAACTACTATTTTTAGTTTGCATCTTCAGAGGATAATAGTGCGTCCTTAGGGCTGAGGATTTTTAAATCCCGATCTTTGAGATAACTGAGATAATACCCACTCATGTATAAAAACCAAATCCTTCCATTCAATTAACATTTTGCAACTTCCCTGCTCTGTGGAAACAGTATTGGTAACACTTCTCTGTATTTGCAATCTGTTTAGGTGTAACATTGGTGGAATTAACAGTAAAGTGTTACTTTAAGTGAACGAAAACAACAAATTTTGAACATGAAATGGTAATTTATGCCATATAGGTCTGATATATCAAAACAGAGAAAACACATAGAAAATTACTTGTCACAAGAGTAGCTTTAATTTAATTAGGCATCCCTCAACCACTGGAGAAACAAAAGTTTGATTTCTAGGAAATCCGTTTTTTGAAAATTCAGAATTCCTCCTTTTTTTTTTCTTGGAGACAATGTTAATTATTATCTTACCTATAGGATTCTAATAAATGAAGGAGAAAACTGGTAAAGAGAGTTAAAAAGATTTTTCAGATTAAAAATAAAATATCTACAATGCCAAGCAAAAATTTTCCAAAGCTAGGTTCTAAGAAGTGAGCTACATCTTTCAAGATCCCCAAGGATCATTTCAGATTGAATTTCATAAAAATAAGTGCCATTTTGACAAAAATGTTTACTCAACAGGGGGACTGCCAAACCCTAACCAATACCCATTCACCGTAACAAAATTTCAGCACAAGAATATTAATGCCCCAATGGTCTTTGTGAATTCCATATACAGTATGTGATAAATATAAAACAACATAGGAGCAGCTTGCTTTATTTAATACACTAGATGTGTTTCTACAAAGATGAAGGTAATTTAAATTTTTGTAGGATTAAATCATATTTTTAAGACTTAGCAACTCTCCATTTAAAGGAGCAGTTGGGTAAACTTATTAAATGAAGCATTTTTAAAAGGAAATCATCACCTCTTAAGTTATGTGCTATTTTTCCAAATATCATTTCATACATAGAGTTTTTGTAAAGGGGAAATCCCTCCATAATACAACCCTCATATTTTTAACATGACCCCTAGAAAAGGAGTGTTGTCCCTCCTGAACACCTGACTACTAAAAATGTAGGACACCCACAATGTAGAGAATCACACTTGTACAGGCAACTTTGTGTGGCTCAGTAGTTTTCAAAATTCAGATGGAAGCCAAAGATTGAAAATAACCTAAATGGCTATGAACAGGGGTGCTGGTTATAAAACCATGGTATGTCCCTACAATGGAATCCTATAAAAACCAAATGAGAATGCTCTCTATGTACATGTATGGGAAGTCTTTCAAAATATAGTGTAAAGGGGAGAGAGGCAAAATACAGAGCACCATATATAGAAATCTATCCTTTGTGGCAAAGGGACAGGAGAAAAAATATAAATCTGTATTTGCTTGTATATGCATTTTAAGTCCCTGAAATAATACTGATTAACTAACCACTGTGGTGACCTGTAAATGGGCAGACAGGGAATGGCTTAAGAGAGAGACTTTTTTTTACCACATACCATTTTATGCCTTTTGATTTTTGAAACATGTAAATGTATTACTGTAAAAAAAAACAATTTTTTTAAACTCAACATCAGACTGTGTGATTATAAGTCATGTATTCTCTACATATTCATTGCCATCATGGGAGCCTTTTCTCAGCTTCCCAACATTAGAGCCATCTGCTTTGCCTAGAAGCAGAGCCTGAGACAGGGATTCAGATGCTTATGGTTGAGTGAAAAACTGCTCTAGGCCTGTTAGGAAGTGGGGGACGCAGAATAGGGCAGGGAAAGGAGAGAAGCAAAGATGGGGCCTCAGGTGAAATTCAGAGCATAAATCACACCACAAATTGTCCCTTCTCAAGACTAAGGGGCCAGCTTTTTGTACCCCAAAATCAGATTCTGGGCTCTGGGGCAAGGGGCAGAGGGTTGTAACCTCTCAGGACAGTGGCTCCCATTCAGCAACAGGTGCATCTGCAGCCAGTATTCCTGGCAGCTGGCAGAGGGGTGCACAGCCTGGGAACGGGGGTATGGGTGGGGCACCGACAGCACCCACATCACCAGGGATTGCCAACCTTCAGTGTACATCAGAATCACATGGGAAGCTTTTTAAAACAGATCTCTGGGCCCCAGCCCTAGAGTTTCTGATTCAGTAAATAGAGAAGGGCTCAATGATTTCTCACAAGGTGCCAGGTGATACTCTGCTGCCAGTCCAGGAAGCCACAGTTGGAGAGCCACGGCCCTCCCTCACCTTTGCCTCCTGCCTCTCCTTTCCCTCTGCAGCGGATCTCCATACCCTCTGCTCTTCTCTGGATCCTCTCCAACGCACTTCCTCTCCATTCCCCTTGCTGACATTCCCATGCAGGTCCTTATTCTATCAAGACCTAGATTAAGGGTAATTGTTACCCCGACGAAAAAGGGCAGGTCATTTTGTGATTTACCTTTATTGGCTGTGTCTACACGGATTAAAACCACACGGTAATTATTCCAGCTCACTTTAATCGCCCACAAGTGTGTTCAAACGGCAAAAGAACTGCTGCAGTTCTTTGCCAACGATCCACACGCTAACCCTGTTCTTTTCTAGAAGGACTTACAGTGTTCATCTAGTTCAGTGGTTTTCATGGGTGGTGGCACTGTGGCGCAGAGGAACATCTTTTCGCACCTGGATGTGGGTGGGTCACTGATCTCCAAAGCCTTTCATTTCGTAGATGAGGAACCCGAGACCCCACTCGCAGGCACACGCCTTAGCTTGCTGCACACCCCCTTGTCCCGGGAATGTCCTGTTCTGGGATCCAGAAGGAGGACTGCAGCCTGGGGCCTTTCACAGCCCAAAAACTTCACCAGCAGCCAGTGCACCAACTCCAGCTCCACCTCCTGCTTTCCAGGCTCCTCATCCCTGAGAAACAACAAAGCTAACCCTTACTGAGCCCCTTGTGTGTTCAAGACAACACCCCCGGGCCTGTTCAGTGTCCTACCCCTTGATCTCCCTTACACATCTCTCCAAGGCCAATGTCAGGACCAGGGTGAAGCAAGAAGAGTACCTCCTTCCAATCAGGATCACCACCTTCAGGGTGGGAGCAAGCACCCTCTGGAGATGGCCCGATCCTGGTGTCCCTGAAGGACTCAAATCATCTCAAGTAACATTGTGCAGGCGATTGCGACGGAAGAGCATACCCTGGGAAGTGACAGTGTCCTGCAATAGTAGTTAAAAATTACCCCATGTTCCAGCAATCACAAACTCCCTTGTGAAAAGCAGAGTGGCAACCACCACCCGGAAAAGCCATCTGTAACCTCATTTTCATCTCCCTGACCCTTTCCTTAAGGTCACTTGGGAGTGGAGGCTTCTTTCTTCCAAAACGAAATGGTGTCTCTTTCCAACAGGAAAATTTCTCGCTCCTTTGAAGAAGTGGCTTCCTCCAGGCAGTCCCTCTGTCTAGAACTGTGCCGTCCAGTATGGTAGCCACTAGCCACGTGGCCTAGTGCCATTTCAGATTAAATTTAAGTCAAACAGTAGGATTTTAAATGCCATTTCTCTACCTCACTAACCTCATTTCAAGTGCTCACTAGCCACTTGTGGCTGTGGCTGCGGTATCGCACAACACAGATGCGAACACTCCCAGCATTGCAGAAAGTTCTATGGGACAGTGATGATCTAGCTTTCCCTATATTTGATTTACTCAAAATCTTATTTCTCAAAGTCACCTAGAAAAGAAAATCATTTCCTTCTTAATCATACAGAATCTGGTTTTGCCTTTTGTACCATCCTTTTGTTCCTTTGTGACTTTTAACTGCCTGAGGTCACTTTAAAAATAAGTCTGTCGGGCACCTGGGTGGCTCAGTGGTTGAGCATCTGCCTTTGGCTCAGGTCGTGATCCTGGGGGCCTGGGATCTAGTCCCGCATCAGGCTCCCTATGGGGAGCCTTCTTCTCCTTCTTTTTTTTTTTTTTTTTTTTTTTTTTTTTTTCCTTCTTTTTTTTCCTTCCTTCTTCTCCTTCTGCCTATGTCTCTGCCTCCCTCTCTGTGTCTCTCATGAATAAATAAATAAAATCTTTAAAATAAAATAAAATAAATAAAAATAAGTTCATCTGCATTAGCCATTCTCACAGTGGAGCCCAGAGATCCCTGAGGGTCCCCAAGACCATTTCAGGGGGCCTGTAAGGCCAAAATTATTTTCACAATAACACTAAGACATTATCTTTTCCCCTTTCATTCCCTCCAAATGTGCAGTGGAGTTTTGCCAGAAGCTACATGATGTATGATATGATATCACAGAAGCAGATATGATAATCCATGCATCTTCTCTTAAGCCAGACATTAAAAAGATTTGCAAAATTGTAAAAACAATGCTACTTTCTCAGGGAATGCTTTTTGTTTTGAGAAAGTAATTTATATTTTTAAAAATGTTATTTATCATAACGTGTAATAGTTTATTAATATTATCTCAGAATGAATTAATTTTAAATATCTGTTTTAATATTTTATATGGTACATACTGATAGTTATAGCTCACATAAACAATAGCTCTTTGGGGTCCTCCATTGTGTGAAGGGGTCCTGAGATGAAAGAGCTGGAGTCCGGC
The DNA here is from genome assembly GCF_011100685.1 of Canis lupus familiaris. NCBI lineage: Eukaryota > Metazoa > Chordata > Mammalia > Carnivora > Canidae > Canis > Canis lupus. The sequence goes on along the minus strand of NC_049260.1, from coordinate 16,323,880 downwards.
CAAGCCATGTTATTAAGTGTTCATGACAGCGTCGCTCACCTTTGTTTTCATTCTTGTTTTTGACATATACTCATCACTAGATAAGAAAGACTGGTTCCAGCCCAGATTCTCCCATTGTTCCCAGAGTGTCTGCGGCAGCATTAAGGAGACAATCATCTCAAATCCCTCATAGAATGAAACTGGCGTGAACAGGAGAACAAGAGCTCTGTTGTCTCACTGGTAGATTAGCAAAATGAACATCTTTCCAGGAAGCGGAGCAGCAAGCAATGAGAATGAGCCACAGGAATGCCCCTCCCATCCCCATCCCCTTGCCCTTTCCCCCCTCAATCTGCCCCTACCCTCTTGAAGAAGAGTCCAAAGCTGAGACCAAAAAAAAAAAAAAAAAAAAGCCAAACCCAAGGGGTACGACGCCAAGGGAACAGTGACTTGAGCAAGATTTTCATTCAAATCAGTGGCTGCTAATAAGATTGATATTAAACTATTAAGAAATAAATTAAGGAGGGCAAAATACGCACTTGCGTATTTTAAGGGTTGATTTTTTTTAAGTCTAAAGAAGTATCTGTTTCAATGTTGTTTAAGCTTCAGACGATTTTTTTTTCTTTTCTTTCTTTTTTTTCACTAAAGGGTCAAAATTATGTGGGAGGAAGCCATGTGGAAATATGTTTTAGACTGTTGTGTTCTTGTGAGTCTTGGAAGTCAGGAATGGAGGAGAGGTAAAGCCTCCATTAAAAAACAACAACAACAACAATAAGTTGATATCTAAACAGAAAAGAAAACTAAAGACCAGAACAAAGTTGTGAATATTAACGACAAAGAAAAGAGAAACCTAGAGCCGGGGACCCAGGATGGTGATCTGAGAGAAATGATCAAAAGGATGGATAAAGTTATTTTCTGCTTGTTTTTCTCTGTTGAGTGGGAGTGAGAAGAAGAAAAAGGAAGCTGGTAGGTGGGAGGGATCGTCTCCCAGTGAACAAGGTTCTCTGAAATCCTTCACTCTGCCCCTTCTGCCCTCTGCTCCCTCCCTTTACCCCTTCCCACCTCCTAAACACTTCCCATGTAGCAACTCATTTGATCACCACAAGCCTGTGAGGTGGCTACTCTTATTAATCCTCACTGTGTCAGCCAGGCAACTAAAGCACACAAAAGTTAATTGATTGTTCAAAGTCTTTGCGCTGCTGAGCCTAAGGGTTCTAGGGTGGGGGAAAAGCACAGGCTTTGGTGGGGCACATAATGGCTGCAGTTTACTATTAGAAAAATGTGCCATTTGAACCTAAGATTTGTCCCTCTTTGAAGATTACTCTTTAGTGCATATAAAAAAATAATTACTGGAAAATCATTTAATATTTATTTAATGTTTTCATTAAAAAAGGCCTAAACGAAAAGGAAACACCTGAAACTAATACTACATTGTATTACACTAACTGAAATTTAAATAAAAACATTACCAAAAAAAAACTCTTTGAAAAGATAGGCATAAAGGGCATTCAGTGACTCACTTGCAAGATGTGCAGAAAAGTGAAAGATCTATGGAGAATTATCTCCCCAAACACAAAATCCAGAGTCAAGTTTCATTGGCTTGCCTTGAGTCACTTGCTCCTTGCTGAATCAATCACTGTGGTAAGAGGGAAGGATTGCATTGACTGGCCAGGCCTGAGTCATTTCCCAGAACTGAGAGGGGTTGGTCACAATGCAAAAATCATAGAGTAGCGCCACACCTTCCATTTCCAAATATGACAGATGATGGCAACCATCACCCCGTGGCTACAAACCTATGAAAATGCCTCTTGACTGATATTGAAAGAAGCACAGTATTGTAGCACATGACTGATGTATATCCACTCTAACTATGGGCAGTACAGTAGTAGTTCCAGAAGAAAGGAAAGTTCTAACAATATGAGATGACAGCTTAAGGGCAGTATTCAATACTCAAGGATTTCTCAAGGCATTCTTGACTAATGATGTTTGACTGTAAGATAGTCTGATGAAAGTTGTATGGATAAGCTGCTCACTTTATGTTTTAAAGCTCATCAAGTTATTCCTTTGTAACTTAGCAGTTCAGCTGAGTTCTCTCTTTGGAGGCCCCAATGTAATAATGAGTCACTGTGCTCACCTCGGTACCAAGATCTATTCGTTTAATGCTTCATTTGAATTTGCCGAGGTAGCCACCAGACAAAGCATGGATGACCATATATATGACAAGAATGTATGAAGAGGGGGGGCGGTCACCTGGGTGGCTCAATGGTTGAGCGTCTGCCTTTGGCTCAGGTTGTGATCCTGGGGTCCTGGGGTTGAGTCCCACATCGGGCTCCCCACAGGGAGCCTGCTTCTCCCTCTGCCTTTGTCTCTGTCTCTCTCTCTGTGCCTCTCATGAGTAAATAAGTAATAAGTAAAATCTTAAAAAAAATAGAATGTTACGAATGGGGTAGGTGGCTATGATAGATGTGTTTCCCAAACCGTATGGAACTTTTTTTTTTTTTAAATAGAGATAGAGAGAGCAGGAACCAAGGGCAGGGACGGGGAGAGGGTGAGAGAAAGAGAGAATCCCAAGCAGACCATGCTAGGCATGGAACCTGATGCAGGGCTCAATCTTACAACCCTGAGATCATGACCTGAGCTGAAATCCAGTCAGTCACTTAACCAACTGAGCCACCTAAGCATCCCAAACTGTGTGGAACCTTTGATTATCTCATTATGTCAAAATGATTTTGCAAAAAGACAAATTTTATGATCAAATTTAAGAAGCACACTACAAAGTTAAACAGCTTTCTTTACCACAAAACTTATTGGTTCCAGGCAGCCCCGGTGACTCAGCGGTTTAGTGCCGCCTTCAGTCCAGGGTGTGATACTGGAGACCAGGGATCGAGTCCCACGACGGGTTCCCTGCATGGAGCCTGCTTCTCTCTCTGCCTCTCTCTCTCTCTGTCTCTCATGAATAAATAAATAAATAAAATCTTTAAAAAATGAAAAAAAAAACCTTATTGGTCCCTTAAAGTATTAACATGCACTATGAATCCCCCCAAGAGAGACAGAATGTAGAATTGCTCAGACTTCTTTGACCTCACAACCACCCTTTTTTCACAGAAAATCTAATAATAATTCAATGCAACACTGCAAAAGATGAACATGAACAATCCTTACCAAAGCAGAGATTTTAGAATTCTATTACTTCATCCTCCACTGAAGGTCTAAATAGAAATGTGACAGTGATTTTTACATTTTGATATAATTAAGTGACAGTGTGCATAGGACTAAATTTTCCCCGTAGGTTACACAATTCTTCAACAAATTACTGAAATTTCAGTTCAGCTCCAAGTTCTTTTACTGTAACAGAGCATTTAGGGTTTCAAGATGTCTAACTAAACGTGTCAAAATTAAACATGATTATTACAGACCAAGAGAGACAAAATAAAGTCAAAACTATCTGAACACTGGCATTTTCTTCAGGCTAAAATACACTTTTTACAGAGTATGCAGCCATAAAACTAGCATTTATGTCAAGCTAGGATTAGCATTATCATATTGCAGATACACTGAGGTGCTTTTAGCAATTTTGAAAGGCAGTTTCATATTCCCAACTGTAATAGAGTGCCTGGGAAATCACACCCATCTTGCTAAAACCAGTGTAATTATGAGAGTAAAAACAACTAAATATCTTTGACACAGCCCTTTGGCTGTCTCATAATACTGAGACATTAAGTTAATGCAGTCTGCTGCTCTGAAGAAATGTGGATTTTGCCCTTCCATTCCAGTTTGAAACAAAAATTGGTGGCATAAAATTGAGAAGTAAATGAACCAAGAAAGATGTCCATATATTTTGTAATGGCCTTGCCCTGGAGAATAAATCCCCCACTGAAAAAGTAGTTAGCTATAGAACATGAGCAAATCATAGGTCTCAGAGGCAAAAAGGGCCTTAGAGATCATGTGACAGTATGTAGACCAAGCTGTGCCATTTATTTTTTGAAGGAAATAGGTTTGGCTATGGAGAAAAGATGCCTCAAGGTGGATAATGTCTTATTACACTTATTCTTTCACATTACTTGCCCGTCTGAGACTACTTTAACAATTGCATGCGCTCTTCCCAGACTTGCAGTTGAGAGACAGCTAAAACAAAGAAGCAGGGACAGTGGGAATCCATTTTGGTGGTGGTGGCGGCAGCAGCAAGGACAGTGGCAGCTGCAATCCGGGTTCCAGGGCAGAGGAGGCAGTGACCACTGTCTGACAGCCCCAGACGTGGCACCCAGGGTCCACAGAACTAGAGTCCAGCGTCCTGGAGACATATTGTGAGCTGCCCCAGATCTTTTTATTACACCAGTTCCCACTTAAGTCATCCGGAGTTTTTGATTTATTCTTCCAGAGAAAGGCAGTCTGGGAGATGATCCGACAGGTGGTCTCATCAAGGTGTGCTAGCCTGACGCATCCATGGCAGGTGCCCCTTCCTGACACCAGCCTTCTGATCAGATTTCTGCAACACCACTGCCTTTCTTGTTTGCTTTATGAATATCACCAATCCTTAGGAGTGCCATGCTGCACCTTCATATGCTGATCACAGGCGAGAGGGCTAGAATGGTCTGTGACACTGGGCCTGAGAGGACTATGAATGTCAGGAATGGATTTCCAAAGTTTCCAAACAGAGGGGTAGTAGCTGTGCATTTATCAGCTAGTGGGGTGTGGAATTAATTAAGAGGAGAAATCCAAGAAGAACAGTTGAGAGGCCTTACAGCAATACATATAAACATGCTACCTCTGGAACATCTTTCCCACACTCAGCTGAACAACTAGAATTCATCCTCTAAGTCTCAGCTCAGGTGCCAGATCACCCGGGAAGCTGTCTCTGAACACTGCCTGGGTCAGGTGCCTGTTCTCTCTGCCGTCGGACATTCCGGCGCATTCCTCTATGTTAGCTTGTAACACTTATACTGAAAGTATCAATTTATTTGATGGCCCCTTCCATAAACTTTAGTTTCTCTTCACACTCTAAGGGCCTAGAAGTTGACGGCATCATCAAAAAGGACACCTGAATCTTTCCTTCCAAATCTAGTGTAATTCCAAACTTTCTCAAACTTTGCTCTTTTAGCAGAGAGCTCCTGGCTCAAGCTGAAAACCTGAAAGTCATTCATAACTAACACATCTCTCTGCTTACCTCCATCCACTTCCTGTCCTCCTCTCAATTCAGTCCATCACCAAGTCATGACTCGTCTATCTTCATGATGTATCTAGAAAGAATTCACCACTCTCCATTTCCCCTGCCACCATTTTGGCCCACATGACCATCATCTTCCACCTGGATGATTGCAGTGAACTTACAACTTACTTCTGCTTTTACACTCTTGCTGGTTTCCCATCTGTCCTCCGCAGAGCAACCAGAGGAACCTCCTTCACAGCATAACCAGATACAGTCGATTCTTGTACTTCACAGTGGTTATGTTCTTTTTTTTTTTAATCTAGAGACAGAGAGAGCAGAGAGAGAGAGAGAGAATCTTTTTTTAAGAGAGGGAGAGAGGCGAGGGGAAGATGGGGAGAGGCAGAGGGAGAGAGAGAATCTAAGCAGGTTCCATGCCCAGTGCGGAGCCCAACACGGAGCTCAATCGCACGTGCCCTGAGATCATGACCTGAGCTGAAATCAAGAGTCAGGGGCTTAACCAGCTGAACCACCCAGGTGCCCCACACAGTGGTTATGTTCTCAAAGTTACTGTGAACCCTGGGTTGGCAAATACTGAAGCATTGCTCCTAGGGGAAATCCAGACTTAGGTTCCTGTGAGCCCCTGGTCACATTTTCATCAACCAATCAATACATAACCTTGTTTTATGTGTGTTTATGTTGAAAGACATCTTATCTTATTGATATAAGATAATCAATAAGATATCTTATTGATTGTTGATTCATTAACATTAGTCTCACGGCCAATAGCACTATAACTCGTGCCCTGAGTGAAGCTTATCTGGCACACATAGTTTCATCATAAAGCATATCATAGCCTTTTGCACTTAGGGACACTGGACAATACCTCAGCACTGGCTTGGGAGCTATTTTAAACAACAAAATCACCAACCGCCCCCAAATCACAGAAATATTAAAAACACAGCACTAAATATACTGAAAAAAAAAGTCATTGTTTGCAGTATGAGGGCTGGAACAAGAAGGCAGAGTGTTGCCTTATGTGACCTTCACCGGGAACACAGCAGGCAGCTCACACTTTTTGCCACTCTGCGCATATGCACAAAGGACCAATGAAGTGCTGAGAGTATTGATTTGGGGGTTACGAATAAATGTTGGGCCCCATTGGAAGTAGAAAACATGGAACCTATGAATAATGAGGATTGACAGCGTGCCGTTCCCTCAATTAAAACTCTTTCAGTGGTTGCCAATACTGCTTAGGGGAAAAAAGCAAAATTTTTAATACTTTCTGCAAAGCCCTGCATAATTGGCCCATCTTTATCATATTGCCCTCACTCCCCACCACAGCATTCCGTTTGCTTGTGGCAATAATATAATTTGTAATTAATGTGTTATGTATTTAACATTTCTCTCCTTCACTGGCTCTAAGTTTCATGAGAGGTAGGACTACACAGTTTTGTTCTGTATTATGTGTGCAGGGCCTGTTGCAGGGTCTGGTACATAGCAGGCAACAATATGCAAACACCCAGAGGCCAAGAAGAGGTGACTGTGGCAGACACTTTTTGTGCTCTGCTCCATGTCTCCTCAGCCCACCTCTGATGTCCGCTTCAGCTGTGTAGACAGTTACCGTGCATGCTACGAGCATGCCACCTCATGAGCTTCCATGCCCCTCTGCTTTGTTTGTCTTGGGACTTTTCCCGAAGCTTTTTCCAAAACATTTTCCAGGACTCCCAGGGCAGTCCAGAAGCACAACTGAGGTGGGGCGGATGCAGTTACTGTCCTCAAGAAAACCTCTCAGCCAATGGGGAATGAGAGGGGATAAATGTTCCAGCATCCCCCAACACTGGGAAGACATTTCTGAGACAAAAGGGTCCTCAGAGGCATTGGGTCCCAGTTGCCCACAGGGATAATCATGCAACTGGTTCTTCCTGCTTCCTGGGACCATCTCCTAAATAAGCTGCCTGTACCTGATTCCATGTTTCCAGGGTCTGCTTTTTTTTTTTTTTTTTAAGATTTGATTTGCTTATTCGTGAGAGACACAGAGAGAGAGATGCAGAAACACAGGCAGAGGGAGAAGCAGGCTCCTCAAGTGGAGCGCGATGCAGGACTCGATCCAGGACCCCAGGATCACGACTTGAGCCAAAGGCAGACGCTCAACCACTGAGCCACCCAAACTCCATTTCTGCTTTTGCTGCTCCTTCACTTGAAAGAATTTCCTTGTACTGCTGCCACCACTCCTTTTCTGCACTCTCATCTTCAGAGCTTTAAATCCTCCTCACCCTTCCGACAATTTAAATGTACCCCCTTGATAGCCTTCCTGATTGAATATAACTTCCCCTTTTCCTATTTATCCATTATCCTTTAACTACACCTTTCTTGTTATACATATGTTATTTGTGTTTTGTACCTTTTGTTTGTTCATTTAGGCAACATTTATTGAATGTCTCCTATGTGCTAGGTGGCATGTGCCAGGGATGACTATAAATAAAACAACTCTGTAGACCAATGTCCTCAGAAAGCTCTCACTCTGTCAGGAAATATAGACATTAAGGAAAGAATTACGAAAATGATGAATTCTGTAAAAGGGAAAACACAAGACATATAGCTGTGCCTATTATTTTCTGAGACAAGCAGAAGGTATTGGATTTTGCCAAATGAAAATGCAGTAGCTCACGGCAATCGAAAGTTGGAACTCTAGGTATCTATGCTGGGCTTCTAAGTCAGAGCCTCCAAACAGCATGATTTTATTTGGTGAATACTAGCCTTTTCTGTTCTTTAGTACTGCCTATACATCTCCCAGAGCGCAGGGAAGTAAGACTGGGTTGACGTACCCAGATTTCCTAACTCCCTGTCATGCAATTCTAGCTTATTTTAAGCACTATCCTCGTCTAATTTCACAGTTGGGTACCTATAGGAATGCCTGCATTTAGCAAACCCACTTGGCGCCTCTCCTCCCTGTCCGTCCCTAACTACGTGGGAGGGCCCCTCTGGCATCCCTTTATGTCATTAACTTAGGCCTTCCCTCACAAGGCCGGAGAAGTTTCCTTGGAGGTTTCTTTTTCTTCACATTAAAATGTATCCTTACTTCGCTTATCTTAGCCACCCATTCATTATTTGTTTCTGGGGCTTCTCCCTGAAGCGACATCCACTCCTCCAAGGCTATCCTAATGTATTCGGCCAAGAAGCATAATCAATAGTTGAGGAGGAATAATCGCTCTGGATACACTAAGCGTGTTCTGCGCCTTTCCTAGGGCTCTCTCTGGAGGTTGGTGGTGTGGGAGTTCGCAGTTACTAAAGCAAACCCATCAGGCTTTGTCCCTTCCCCTGGCCTCTGCCTCTCTCCCCAGTCTCATCTGCTGCTCCACCTCCCTTTGTTCTCTGTTCTCCAGCTTACTGAAGGCCTTGGGTGTCCTGAATTTGCCATCGCGTGTTTCGGTTCTGTTGCAAACAAGAGAAGCCAATTGTATCATTAGGGCAATGCTGGCTGCTGGAACAGAGAACCTCCAGCCTCTCAGGAGAATAACACAATAGAAACCTATATATCACTCCCGGGAATCCTGAAGTGGGTGCTCTCCAGTGATAGGTGGTCTTCTGAGTGCTTATTCAGGACCCAGGTTCCTTTTCCCTTGGGGTTTTGTGCCACATCATGCTCTGCATCCAGCTGGCAGAGATGAAAAAAGCTGCCGGACCATGCCTGGGAGGTTTTTATGGGTGGGACCTGAAAGTGGTACATCACCTCCACTCGTGTCCATTGCCAGAACTCAGATATATGGCACACCCAACAGCAAAGGAGGCTGGGAAATGTAGTGCCCATTCTGCTGGGAAGAAGGGGTCTGCTGAGGAGCTGGCTTCTGCCCTGGCACTTGAGCTAGTTTAGGCCCATGAACATGTATTATACAGTATTTGGTGGCTCAGAGAACATTGGGAGGATCAGCTTGGAGGCTATATGTCCAGGAACAACACCCAAATCATACTACTGGATTGCTCTGGTAAAGATCTTGCTATATTGCTGCTGCCATCACGGCGGGGTACAGTCATCCGGGGCTCATACCATGGCTATGCTGGATGGGATGCTATGGCCTTCACGGCTCAATGCCTTTCCATCGTCCTCTGCCACCCTCACCTGAACAATAATTTTGTGTAATACCTTTCTCACCCTGCTGTCTCCTGAATCAGAGTCTCATGTGGGTGCATCTGATTGGCAGAGTTTAGGACAAACACCTGTGCCCGAGTGACAAGGGCAGCTGAGAAAGCAATGTGGGGCATGGGAACCTAACGTGAGAATTCCCCAAATACAGGAGACTCGTTTAATAAAAGATGCCCGAAAGAACATATGTCCACCACTGTCTTAGTTTGGGTTCCCTTAAAAGCTCTTAAAGAGAGAGAGAGAGAGAGAGAGAGAGAGAGAGAGAGAGAGAGATTATTTGTAAAACACTAGCTATGTCCTTCCTATTCCAAGAATGGGGGGCTTCCCAGATAGACCCACTTTGATGTTTTTTATCTCACTTGACTCTAATAAAATGGCATTCTTACATTCTCTGTTATCACAGGCAACATCTTCCCTTATTAGCTCATTCATTGGTTTTCTTACCAGTACTCTTGCTCCACATTTGGAAAATTCCAGTGTAGGGGCTAAACCATCCAGTCAAGCCTTTATATTTTTCAAGGCTCTCACAAAATGCCTTCCATTAAACAGTGTTCACCAAAAACTACACCGTTATCAAGATCCCTTGAGGAAAAGGATAATAGATATCCTAAGGGAAATGGCAGCCACTCTCTTACCTCCCTTTGTGACAGTTCACAATGACACCAGGAGCAAGTATACTCAGCAAGAGCCACTGCAAGGATGACCTCAGCAGCCTTGCAGTGCTTCAGGGGAAATTTCGTATCTAGTCGATGCCTTGCGAGAGAAGTGTAATTGGGATGACTGATTTGCAGGATGTAAATGAAAAGTAATAGAGTTTGGATTATACGCACTCCTTTCAGGATACAAGTCCTCATTAAAAAAACCTGAGATCCTCATCTCCCACTTCACCCCAGCACCCTTACTCCAGGAGACTGGGGTCACCTGTCACACAGTGTCGTTCACAGTGGCCTTTGCTGGTCTCAATGGCAGTACCAACACTCTGTTCCTTGCTGCCAGAAGCAAATTCTGTGCCCTCTCTACACACCTCCTACCAGAGCCAGATGTTTATAACTCAGTGTTCAAGCTCGGTTGGTCACCTGACCTTGGCTTTTGCCTTCATGGAAGTCATGTGAAGCCCCTTAGCTGGAGACTAAAAAATTGTTTTAGAATTAAACTTCTTCCCAATTTGTTCCTCACCATCTTGATCCCTTTGACAATTCTATGATGCCACGCAGGTTTCAAAGAGCTTCTTATAAATCATTTCACTTGTTCCTATCATCTGTAAGCAGGTAAGATAGATTTTCCTTGTGAGGAAACTGAGATACTGAAGGGTCCAATAGTATAGCCAGGCACTCACAGATAGAACACCGTAGAGAAGGGAGTCAGGCCCAGAACTCCCATGACCTACCTGACTCAGTGCTCTGACACTTATTCCCCTGCTTCTCAGCCATAATCTTCATAAGGAACCACCCCAGTGCCTCCTCATTGCTGTTTATCTGCACTTTCTAGGGCCTGCTGTCTTTGAGACTGGTGTCTCCTTGGTTCTACCTGTTTCATCTCTGGTCACCATGTACAATTTGACTACCATGTACACTGAGCCCCACAGCAGTATGCTGTTCAATAACATCTCCTCTACAGGCTTCTTTTCCTTCACTGCCCCTCTTAGTACTTCCCTACCAGCGCTTCCTGGGATCACCTCCCACACAAACTAATTGTACTCAAATCCTTGTCTCAAGGTCAGTTTCTGAGGGAATCCAAACTAAGGTAACATGTATGTATTGCCCCTCATACCAACTTGACTTCCACATTGGGACTGCTAGCCTTGGGTATAAAGAAGCAGGCCTATCCAAAACATTCCCTTGGGTGTACCTGGGTGGCACAATTGGTTAAGGGGTTAAGCATCTGACTCTTGGCTTCGGCTCAGGTCGTGATCTCAGGGTCATGAGATGGAGCCCAGCGTCAGGCTCTGTGCTCAGTGGGGTCTGCTTAAGACTCTCTCTGCCCCTCCCCACTGCTCGCTTGCTCTCTCTCTCTCTCTCTCTGTGTCTCAAATAAATAAATCTTTAAAAAAAAAGAAAAGAGAAAAAACATTCCCTAAGCCTCAAACTGCTTCCACCTTGACTACCAAGTTCCTAGTTAACCCTAAGTCCAACCATTTCCATGGCTTTCCCATGTCCGGGATACAGATGTTCTAAACACATCTCCTGTCCCTATAGCCTCAGCCAATTGTGCCTCACACTTCCATCACCAATACCATAGCCCAATAAATTATTTTGAGTTTGACTGATAGATGGACATTGTGGCCTAGGTAGATGAGGGTATATTCTAGACAGAGGGAACATCATAAACAGAAGGCAGAGATGCCCATGTGAAAGCAGGGCTAGCAAGGGGGTCTATATGTTTGGAGGGTTCCCTATGTCTAAGAAGAAGAGAGGGCAGGGGACAACAAAAGGAAGAGCAGAAATTATGTATAGAAGGACTGAGCTTGGGGCGCCTGCATGGCTCGGTCAATTAAGCACTGGACTCTTGATTTTGGCTCAGATCATGATCTCAGAGTCAGAAGACAGAGCTCCTTGGCAGGCTCTGCACTCAGTGGGGGGCCTGCTTGAGCTTCTCTCCCTCTGCTCCTCTTCCCCACTCTCTCTCTCTCTCTCCCCCAAATAAATAAATCTTAAAAAAAAAAAAAAAAAGGACTGAGCCTACCCTGGGAAGAAGTTGAAATTCTATCCGAAGTCAGCCAGCCAGCTCTAAAAGATTTCAAGCAGGAAAATGCCAAGTTTAGGTTCATCTAAGAAAAATTACTCTGAAGGCTCTGTGGAGAGTAGATTGGAGTAAAATCTTAAGTACCGAATGTGAAAGCACAATGTAAACTGCGGAGATGATTAGCAAGTGAAATATTTTTGAGTCCTGAGGTAAATTCCCCTAGAAGTACTCATTTACACAACTGAATGCCCTCCTCTATTCCCTCCTCCAGCCCAGTCTGGAACCCCTGATGGCAGGAGGCAGCACTGGATTTATTCCATGAACATTTATTCAGCACCTGCTGGCTGCATTCCAGGCACAGGGATTGTGTTGGGGATGAAGAATACATGGCCCCTTCCCTAGTAGAACTCACTGTGAAGCTTCCAGAACTTGCGACCCCTTGAACCACCCACATGTCCCATTATAGGCCTAACTGCAGGATTTTGTAGAGGCCATTTCAAGGCTCTGATTACGCACCCACTGATGGAAACTGTTGTGAAACCAAGAGGGTGCAGAAGATGTGGGTAGTGCCAGATGGGGAGAATGTACGGGACTACAGCAAATGAGAAGAGAAACAGGAAGTGGCAATGCTGAATGTAGGCATACTGCGCACCCACAAGCACTCTCCATACCTTATCTCATTTGATTCGCACAACCACCCTGACAATCAGGTACTGTTAGCCCAGGTATGGAGAACACATCTGGAAAGTGGCAGAGCTGGGATTTGAACCCAGAGTAGCTACCATCAAAGCACATGCCTGTAACCACTCTGGCTAATATGGGATTCAAGCAGGCTTCTGCATCTACCTGGGAAAGGACCAGATGGGAGTGTACAAAGAAAGAGGGCTGATTGGAAAAGCTGAGGCAGGAGGGGTCCTGAGGCAGTTAACTGCAAGGAAGAAGCATGGTGTGGGGATTGGGATTGATTGCCATGGACTACCTTGTGCGTAACAACAACATACTCAAGTGTGAATTACCCAATTGTTATCCTGCAAAATATCACACAACACTGGTGCCTATTAGTTCTTACTAAAATCATTATGATTCCTTCAATTTTTCCAGATTATTCTATATTATTAATTCTCTATATCCTAATAAGTTGTTGAAAAACGACATAGACAACTAATTTTTGCATGGTTTTATGTTAACAATACTTGAGAATTTTATCATTTAAGATAAAATGTTTACTGTACTTTTGTGTTTCTTTTTTTCTTCTAAAATAAAAACATAATGCAGCTGAACTTAAATGAGATATATTTAAAAATTCAGTGACAGTTTTACCAACAGCATGAATAATAACTAAATGATGCATTGCCTTGAATGAAACAAGAGCATCTGCTAACTTTAATAATACAAAAAAGTTATTTTTTCCATGGATGATACTAATTCTATAAATATAACACAATGGTTTTGCATTGTAATATTCTGTGTAATAGCTACTTTATAGCTAATATTAATTCTCTAAATATGACTCAACACACAGAAGCTTTGAGTTTCAATATTCTTGGTAATAGTTGGTTTATGTCAGAGAGAATAAAGGTTATTATTTGATATAATCTCTGCATTATCTTTTTACATACTATTTTTGATTAAATGTTCCCTTCCAATATCAGAACTGACCTTTTACAGAAATCTCTACACCAGAGCAGAAATTTGATCTCATAAGGCAAAGGGATATTAAATAACAGAGCTTGTCAGGGATGTACTACTGCATCCAGGTCTAGCATTTTGCTGCTTGTGGATGTTCCTGCCTTCCTAAAGTTATAATTAATGTTCAGATGTGAACTCACTGGGGCCACTGATAGGAAATACAAGTCAGTGAGGTCAATGAAAAGCTAGACATATCCTCTTGGCACACTACACATAGTGTCCAAACATAAAAATAAAATATCAACAAGAGAGAGCTTCAAACCTAATCATTGGCTATACATTCTTAATTCCCCCTCCTATCCTCGCTCTAAAATGGGTTTGCTTTTTTAAAAATCTAGAAATGGAGAATTGACTTACACTGGGTGCTGTCTCTGTGCATTTTTCTCTTCCATCAGTCTCCACAGACCTTCATTTCTGGCATGTTTCCCCAGGCTTTAGAATGTTGACATGGCTCATTTCATTTTTCTTACTCTAAGGGGGGGGGGAGGTAGAGAGGTAGACTGACTAATTTTAGAAGGGATAAAAATGTTGTGCAAAATGTAGAAAATGAGAATATTTATAACTTTTCTAACAGAAAAAAATCTGAAAAACCAAATTTAGATCTTGTGTTGTAAAGATTTTTAGTTAAAAAGCAAGAATATTTTTCATAACCTCCAGAGTGACAAAGAGGGAAGGAAAGTCTTGATAAAAGATTCATTTTTTTAAGATGGAAGATAGTATTGGAAAGAAAAAACTATACATTCTGTAGTAAATATAAACTGAGAAGAGTTGACGACATCATCCTTGTGGGTTTCCCTCACCACTGACTCATCATGTGAATAGTCAATTTCTGCCATGCTTGTCTTTCCATCTTTATCATGAGAATTAAGTCCTGGGTTGGCCATCTATGTAATGGTAACATTTTGATTCTTCAAACGAGCCCAGTCATCTTTGAACCCTCAAATGACTAAAGGCAGAAGGTCAGTTAAATCTTGCTCTGAATTGCAAATAAAGTATTATTTTCCCCTAAATAATCCCCCACAAAAATCCATCTTATATTTTATAGTGCTTTCCATAACCTGGTAACTGATGACTAATGTTCTTAAATTGGAGACATATCCAGATAAATTTACAAGTTACTAAGCATTTTTGAGCTGCTAATAGGCTCAGTGCTCTCAAGAGTGATGTGGAATCTTGCTCCCTGAAGTGGGTCCACTGACTCGAGGTATCAGCATCCACCAGGTGCTTGTTAGGAATGCAGAGTCAGGCCCCTCCCAGACCTACTGAATTGGAACCTGAATTTTAAGATTCCCAGGAATTCCCATGCGCATTAAAGTCTCAGAAGCACTGAGGCCCCTGGGTGGCTCACTGGGTTAAGTGCCTGACTCTTGGTTTTGGCTCAGGTCATGATCTCATGGGTTGTGGGATCAAGCCCCGGGTTGGGCTGCTTACTCAGTGTGGAGTCTGCTTGAAAGACTCTCTCTCTTTCCCTCTCTCCCTTCCCCTCCCCCTGGCTTGTGCATTCTCTCTCTGTCTCTCTCTAAAAAAAAATAAATCTTTAAAAGACATAAAGTCTGAGAAGGACTGATATAAAAGGCTGAAGAAAAATAGTTCCCACCTGGGCACCAGTGATGGGGCCTTTGTGGAGAGAATTCAGTGGGCTCAGAGAAAGACCCCCAAAATACGGCCATTTGCAGGTAGATATCTCAAATATGGGTCATAACATTTCACTGCACAATCAGGGATAAGTTTTAAGAAAAGACAGCTCCTGGGAAAGGGGGGCACTGAACTAAGTTCATACACAAACCTGCCTGATCTGACTCCATACTCAGGTTTTTCCCCCTACCCTCCTACAGGGGAAGAAGCACCCAAGCTGGGCAAATAGGGATGAACTGAAGTGCCTGAGCATTAGGTACCAGGGGTTGGGCCCCAGGTGGCTACATCATGTACCGGCCAACTCACACCCCAATCCCTTTTGAATTACATACCCCAAAGAACAGCGACGTAGCATGGGAAAAGTAAAATACTACTTCCCGGAGCCAGGATTTCTCTGGCGGAATCCTGAATCTGTCTCCTAACCCATACCCTCATCCTCAGCAGGACTGAGCACGCTTGCTGAGAGGACAGGCTCTGGGTTCAAGTGGCAGCTCCATCACTTACTGTGCGGCCTTAGACAAGTGATTTAATTGCTCAAAGCCTCACTTTCCACATCTGTAAGCCCAGGCCTAATAACAGCTCCTATCTCGTGGAGCGATTGTGAGGTTACTAGGTCAATATACGTAAAGCGTTGCCGGCAATGCCCGGCAAATCGGAAGGAGCCAGGAAGTGCCGGACACTCGTGCCAGCCTCATTACTCCAGTCGCTGGTAGTTTTACTGGAGGTCGGCTTTTGAGTTGCCATTAATTAGCGCTGCCCGGGGAGGGCTGTTCGGCCACTTCCACATGCACACCAACCCCAACTGGTTCTCATCCAGTCGGTGATCCCCCATCTCCTCAGGAAATGGGATTTTGGAAAGCCGGTGGCAGCGGGGACCCAAGCCGGGGGCAGAGCCTCGGCGGGAGCTCGGCCCTCCCTGACCCCGCCACGCGGCCCGCTATAGCCACCCCGCCTTCCCCGTCTGAGTACCCAGGAACCACTCCACTTAATAACTCATTCTAGAAGGTTTCAGTGAATTCCATTACCAGTCTGAGGTCAGAGTTTTTGGGAAATTCGGACACTGTCCCCTTTCCGGGCTCTGAGCTCCCCTCTTCCCACAATTCCTCAGAATTACCAGCGATTGCTCAGCGATTCTGTCTGCATTTGTCTAAATCCTCTCAGATCGTCATTTTTCTGTGTCAGAAGACGTCAATCCGTTTATAGCAGCGCGTGGCTCTCTGGTGATCCCCTCACTTATCTTTGCCTTCAATTCCTTTTAACCAAATGTGTTCCGACCTTTCTGCGTCCTCTCGGTGCCCGCCGACGTGACCCCATCCGACCCACGCAGCCAGGCGAAGGCCATTTGCATTCTCTGTGAGCCTCGGATAAACCGGAAGACCAGCCCCCCCCCCCCCCAACAGCTCGCTATTCTTGGCCAAACCTCCATTCATCAGAGGTCAAAACAGTTGTGATACGAATTTTACAGGGTTGTATTTGTTCTTTTACAAGCTAGAGGATTTGGGATGGAACCTCGGGCCTAAGGCTGAGGACACAGAAGTAGCAAGTAGCTCCACATTCTGAAGAGAGCCATGAACTGCTGGGACCGGTCACCTCCACAGCATGGGCCCCACTCCTGTCAATCATCACAGCCCAGGGTGGGAGAGGCACAAGGCCCTCCAGCCTCTATAAGTTGACTCCTGGGAATGAGCCCAGAAGTCATGGGGTAAGCAGCCTGTGTGGGAGCACAGAGTGGTAAGTGGGTCCTCCATCACTTCCACCTGAGCAAGGTGAAGGAGGGCCTGCAGGAAGCCGGGACTGCAAAACCACAGTGAGACACCATGTCACGTTGGGCGGCTCTAATCCAAAAGAAAGGCGATGACAAGTATTGACAAGGAAGTGAAGCGACTAGAACACTCACACACTGCTACTGGGAATGTAAGATGGCACAGCCTCTTTGGAAAACAGTCCAGCAGTCCCTCAAAGGTGAGACCCCGAGTTACCACATGACCCAGCAACTCCACTCCTCGGTGTACACCCAAGAGAAATGAAAACATGGGCTCACACAGAACTTGTACGTGAATGTTCACAGCAGCATTGTTCATAGCAGCCCCAAAGTAGAAACAAACGAAATGCCCATCAGCAGATGAAGGAATAAATAAAACGTGGTACATCCACGCAACAGAATATTGTTCAGCTGTAAGAAGGGATGAAGTACTGAAACTCACTGCAACATGGATACGCCTTGACAATGTGATGTTAAGTGCAAGAAGCCAGACACAAAGGACCACATATTGTGCAATTACAGTTACATGAAATGGCCAGAAAAGGCAACTCCATAAAGATAGAAAACAGATTAGCGGTTGCCAGGGGCTGAGGGGAGGGAATGGTGGGAGGATTGGAGGCATGATGGCTAAGCAGTATAGGGTTTCTTTTTAGGGTGATGAAAATGTTCTAAAATTGAGTGTGGTAATGGTTGCCCAAGTCTGTGAACATATTAAAAGCCACTAAACTGTACACTTTAAATGAGTGAACTGTATGGTATCTCAGCAAAGCTGTTACCAAAAAAAAAAAAAAAAAAAAAAAAAAGATGAAAAGGAGGAGGAGGCACAGATCACTCCCCCCTCCTCCAGCTGGATACTCGCTAAAGGGGAGAATCTGCAAACCCATCCTAGGGCACACATCAGAGCACTGTGAGGGACGGTTGGGACTTTGGAGGCTGGTGTGAGCAGGGAAGCTGGTGCCTGCTTCTAGCCGGGCAGGACAGAAAGGGGTAGGACAAGGTGCATGCCGCCCAGCACACCCAGAATGACAGTGAAGAGGGCTGCAGCGGTCGTGCCTGCACACCACAGTCTGGCAGGTCTGGCAAGGCCAGAATGTGTATTTTTCCTCCAGGCCGAGGAGACATTGAGAAAGAAGGTATCTGGACTTGAGCAACCATGCCAGCATCCGACTCAAGAGGGCTGCTTGCTAGACAAAGGCACCCCCAGCAGCAAGAGGTGTGGGGCATGCACCCAAGTAGCAGGCAAGGGATAGGAAGGGAAAAGAGGCTGAGCCAGACCTCCTCCATCAGGAGCCTATATAGTAGGGAGGCCTCTGGGGTCCTCTGCAACAATACTTCTCAGCCCTCACAGTGCCCCCACGGGTCATTCAAGCATTTTGTTGTATACAGGTCCGGGTTCAGTGAGTCTGGGGTGAGGCTCTGCATTTCTAACAGGATCCCTGGTGATCGGAATATGTTGATTGTGGACCATCTTGGAGTGGCAAAGCTCTAAATCACTATTTCTCAGATTCTTTGGTCTCAGGATCCTTCTGCAACTCTTAAAAACTATTGAGATCCCAAAGAGCTTTTGTTCATGTGAGTTACAGGTATTGAGATTTACTGTACCGGAGTAAATTTGAAACTGAGAATTTTTAATATTTATTTGTGGATTCGTTGCAAAGTAATGTTAAAGCCCATTATATGTTAGCGTAAATAACACATTTTTAATGAAAAATAGCTATCCCTTCCAAAGAAATAGTGGCGTTGTTTTTTGTTTTTGCAAATCTCTGACTTAACAGAAGAGAGCTGGGTCCTCCTATCTGCTCTGCATTCACTTTGTTGCCTCACACAGATATGTAGTTAGAAAGGATGAGTTTTTGTATCCTTTGGATAAATACCTAGTAGTGCAATTGCTGCTATAGGAAACAAACTGAGGGTTGCTGGAGGGGGGGTGGGTAGGGGGATGGGATAACTGAGTGACAGGCGTGATGGAGGGCACATGCTATAATGAGCATGGGGTGTTGTATGCATCTGATGAATCACTAAACTCTACCTCTGAAACTAATAAATCCCTATATGTTAAATAATGGAATTTAATTTAAAAAATGAAAAAAAATGTTTTAAAAGGTTGTGTTTTTCAATGACCTTTTCAGGTAATTATAAATGCTCTTCCGTGGTACTACACTAAAGCTTGATAGGTATTTTCTTAAAGGTTAGTCTCAATATGAAATCTCAAATCATAACAATGAGATTTTCATATTGTTACATTATAATCCATTGGTCCATCTTGCACTTTTAATGGATCCTTTACCCATACATAACATTGTAAAATCATGCATTGACAATTGGAGAGTGTTGGTTCACTGTTATGCGGATGTTTCTAATGTTCACACATTTTGTGATATAATTTCAAAAAGTCACATGTTTAATATCACCACTGATCTCACCAGTCAACTCACCAGAAAAGTTTTCAGAAACTCAGCTTTCATGCTCACAATGGTGAATACAAGTTTACAAAATTTTAATTTTCACGTGCAACCTCAAATTTTCCCATTGACAACAATTTTGTTTTTGAGGTGGTTGTAACATCAGGCTTACTTAAATTATTCACAAGAAAATGGTGCTAAATACACATAGTGTGTCTGTCAGGCATTATTCCAAGTGAAAATGATTTTCCATGAAAATTTTCCACAGCTAGTTCAGCTTGCAACTCATACACATAATTTTTCTCAAAACACCCATCATATTTCAGCATGCCACAGAAGTGCTTTATGCATTCTTACTCTCACACGGAGTATTAAAAAGGCATATAGTCAAAGATCAAGATTTAACATAATTAGTAATTTTTACTGCCCTATCAGGGCCGGTTTTAAATGAGATTGGGTTCTGTTTTGTTTTGTTACCAAAAGTGACAGCAATGAAGAATACCATAGCTATTAGTACGGTTTGGTGCCACTGCATTGATCCATGCTAAGGCACAGACAGTGTCACCCACCATTGCTTTTGCAACATCATTGCAAATGCCAACACAGTGAAAAAGACAGATTACATTTCAGTATTAGTATGAAAACCAGTTTTGATCTTGCAAACCAAAGAAAGGGTCTCTGGGAACCACTGCCCTAAGGAACTCACCATGTGCCCCATAAAATGTCAGCATTTGGAAGGCTGCCACCAGAGGGTACAGAAATCTGGCAGTGTGTACTGAAGGAGTCACAGCAACCAAGGGAGCAACAATAACAGCGCATTTAGTAAAGAGACCCTTGTTCTTTTTCCTCTCCCACCACTGCTCAGCCAACATATTTGGTGAGCTAGGCCTTGGAAAGAGGGGAGGTTATATTTTAGAGCTAGACCAGGCCACTCCAACACAGCTCAACCTGAGGCTTGGGCATGGAGAGGAAATGAGATTGAGATCAAAGTTGAGACTGAAATTTTAAACTGGACTGGACTTCTAATAATCAGAAGTGACCAGAAAGTTATGGAATTTGCCCAAGATGTTATTAAGAAAACAGGAAGGGCAATAAGACAGAGCACAGTTGGAAGCAGAGATTAAAGCTAAATAAAACACTTTCATGTTTTCATCCCCACTGAGTTGAAACTCTTCATTAAACAGTTATGTCTAGTCCCCCTTCCACTTATAATACATACATATTTGAGCTAATTGAAAAGCTCTCTATGTGACATGCCATATTCCTTTACTTCCTTGTCTACATCGTCTCATTCATCTATTCACCAAAATTTGATTGAATGCCTACTGTGCCAGGCACTCTTCAAAGGGCTTGGAAAACACAGATGGATATTGTTGGTGGAACTTACATTTGTAATTGTGACTTTTTAAAGCTTCTTTTCAATTAACCATGCAGGTTCAGCTGCAAAGCATGCTGGGATCTAGGAGCAACATAGCAGGGTTCAGTAGAGCTTGGCTAAATATTCTAAGTGGTCCAATAAGGCTGGTCCCGAGGAACATGGCCAGCTATCTTTATTACAGTGTTCCGAGGCTTGTACAGCTGGCTCCAAAAGTCTAAAAGATTATCTGTTAATCTAGTGGGCAGGGACCCAAGAGCAGAGGTATCTGGGCAAGATAACTAAGAATGGCAGCATCTTGATATCAGTAAGATCTAGGAGGAATCCAATCTCAGCCAAGAGCTGGAGTCACAAGGGACAAAGTCCAACTTCTTCAAGGAAGGGGACATGGTGGGGGCTTGACAGGGGTCAGATCTCAGTCAAATGAACTGGTGTTCACCTGGGAACTTTAGTAGTAGGAACAACTAGCTCATAGACTAGAATGGACACTCTGAATTGGATTCAGAACGAAGGGAAGCAGTTCAGTAAGTATGTGGCTGCTACCTGCAGAGCTCTTTGAGGGGTGCGTTCCAAGTCCAATTTAAGACCATTACAAGCTTTATACTCTGAAAAGTCATGTAATGTAGAATTAAAACAACACTAAAGTGAAAAATACATGTAAGTAAAGTGAAAAATAAGTATTAAGAATGAAGTTCTGCTTTACCCATGATTTCTTCTTCAAAGTTGTCTCAAAGTCCAATTCCTTCAAATGAGTGTGTGTGTGTGTGCACGCGCACGAGTGTGCACGTGTGTCATGATTCATGTTCAGTCTGTCTCAAGGGTCATGTATACTGGCCTATCCTCAGCTCCACAGAGAATATCAAGGACATATGATAGAAACTCCAGAATGAGCCACTGGCATGCATGTGCTTGACCTTGAACTGGCCATCGGTCTCCTCATTACCCCCTCTCATCATGCCCTCAGCCTATTCCTTCATCTCTCTGACTTTATTTTGGTTCCACACATTCAGTTTATGACCCAACAGCTCTGCAGCTCTAGCACTCGCTGATCCTCTTTCATTCCTTGGCTTTTATTTCTCTTTTCGTGGTACTCTCTTAAGACAGATCTTTCAGGAATGGGCCGCTTCAACTCCCCCAAGTCCCCTTCATACCCCCCTGACCTCCAAGAGAGACCTAACTGGGCACCATCTGGCTTCCCACTTCCCGCCCCTGCCTGGACCCTGAATGAAAGAAGTCAAGCAGATAAAACCTCCCTCTTGCTCTTCCTCTCTCTTCCCAAGCAATAGTCATAAGACTTGAGGGCAATGCAAAGTCTTTAGAAAATGGTAGAACAATAAAAAAAAGAATGTAATAACCTTACATTTAATTACCATAAGATTCTCAGAACAGAACTTCTCAAAGTGTTAGATGTGGTACCATGTGCACCAAATCATCCTTGGGTACTTGTTAAAAGTGCAGGTGACTGGGCTCAACTCTAGACCAACTATCTTAGTTTGAGTTCCCCCAGAGGCAGACCCTGAGATGAGGATTCAATTGCAGAAAGTTGATTTGGGAGGTGGTCCCAGGAAACACAAGTAGGAGAGAGTGAGGAAGTGAGACAGGGAAGGGACATAAAAGGTACATTCTCATACCAGTTACCACTGTGAGCAACTCAAACTTAATACCACTTGGGGACTTTGAAAACAGTATAGTACATGCACCTCAGAATTAGGTCACTGAGGAAGAGAGGGAGTTGTGTTTGGACACTACTTCCCCCGGTCATCAATTGAAGCTGCACTTGGGTTGCATTAATTCCTGCAAAATCAGAGCGCTCTGGCAAAAAGATGAAAGTCCCAGGAGTTGAGGGTCAGGTTGGGGTGCACCGAAATGGTAAGGGTTGAAGAAATATGGACAGGAACCCAACATAATCTGTTACACCAACTAAATCAGTATGTCTGTGTGGGGTACTAGAATCTACATTTTAAAAAAAGATCTTCATGCTACATTTGGAGAACATAGAATATTAAGAAAATGTACACATGGGCCTGGATTTCTAATATCTTAATGTCTTCTGTGAGTAAGATATTTCTACCCTAGCATCCCTCCCCCAGCAAAAAAAAAAAAAATCTAATTTTAGTAAGCCTTCCTTTTCTTATGATGAAAGCACAAAACTTGAGTCTACCACTCACCATTATAATCCCTGGGCTGAATTTCCATTTTGTACCAAGGGAGCTATTTTAGTCAAACCCTGTGAACTTAAATAGAGAAAGTGATTCATTGGCATGTAAGGTCCGTTTCATGTTGATGTCAGGATGGAGAAATCAGATGGTGCTAAATGTTCTCTCAGGTCAATACTTGATGACTTCATGGCTTTCACCAGAGTTTTTAATGGTTCAACATTTAGCATTCAAGTCCAG
The DNA here is from genome assembly GCF_011100685.1 of Canis lupus familiaris. Classification (NCBI taxonomy): domain Eukaryota; kingdom Metazoa; phylum Chordata; class Mammalia; order Carnivora; family Canidae; genus Canis; species Canis lupus. The sequence goes on along the minus strand of NC_049260.1, from coordinate 16,300,676 downwards.
GGGCTTTTTGCCAGCTCTTTGTGAAGGGGGAAGCTGGGGGAGATGCTATTGAAAGGTTTTTTTCAAAAGGTTAGTTAATGCACTAGGGCATGGATTTCATTACATGCTCACATAACACTGAGTAGCAGAACATATAGTGGGCAATCTAAAAATAATTACTGCTCAGATGTCGATTAACCAAGGGTTGGCCATTAGCCGGACTTTGGAAATGTGAAGCCAGGGGACTGAGAGAGCAGGTTCCTGGGACACTGCTCTTTGATCTTCAACAAGGCTGCAGGTTGGGAGGGAAGAAAATCAAATTCCTGCTCCTGAGGTTCTCGCTCACTTTCCCTTTTATCCATGATCACCAAGCTACCCATGTCCACAGAAGTTGCAAAGCACTAACAGAGGGCAGTTGTAGTCCTTCTTCGCTACAGCCAGGAACCATTTTATGCATGATAAACATCAATGTAGATTATCATTAACATTTATCTGTGGTGGCTGCTATGCTCTTTCTGTAATACTCCCCTGCCTTAAAAAGGGTGGCAATTGAGCAGAGACCAAGGGAAGAAAGAAAAACTAGCCCAGAGTGTGGAGCTGACGGTTCTTCTAAGAGAATCAGCCAGAAATGCTCCGGAGAGGCAGAGAAGTGAATACACATAACTGGGGCAAGCATCCTAAGCTTCCACCCTCTGCCAAAGCGTTCGCCACGCTCTTTTCTTGACTGTTTCTCCTTCCTTCTGCCCACCTCCCCACCCCGCCCTTGAGAGTTCCTGGAAGGCAGATCTAAGAACTGCTCATTCTTGAATTCTCTCTGCCTGGTATACAGTAAGCTCACACTGCATTTTGGTTGAGTGAATTAACTGAACAAGAATTATTTTTCAAAAGAGATTAGTAATGCCAGAGAGTAAGGAAGTGCAAAAGCAAAGGAGAGGAGAGGAGGAAGAAAGGAAGAAAGAAAGAGAGAAGGAAAGAGAGAAAGAAAGAGGGGCACTTGGGTGACTCAGTGGTTGAGCATCTGCCTTTTGCTCAGGGCGTGATCCTGGAGTCCCAAGATCGAGTCCCACATCAGGCTCCCTGCGGGGAGCCTGCTTCTCCCTCTGCCGATGTCTCGGCCTCTCTCTGTGTCTCTCATGAATAAATAAATAAAATAAAATAAAATAAAAAGAAAGAAAAGGAAGGAGGAAAGGAGGAACTGAAAGAGCTCCCAGTGGCCAAAGCTGGAACAATGTGAACAACACAATACATAAAATAGCATTGAATTATAGCTCAAAATAGAAAATAAATATCCATGAGTCCATACTGATATAAATGAATGATTGAATAAGTTAATAAACGGGGAGAAGAAAGAAATTTTCCATGCAGAAGAAGTGCAAGTGAATTTTGTAGATACTCCACCCTAAAGGAAGTGGACATAGCTTCCAGTTCTTTAAACGTGGGCTGCTCAGAGTGACTTCCAGGCAAAGAGGACAGTATGGGACAAGGGGAGAGTAACCTTGTAGTGGAGAGACCTGACAAACACTGCTTTCACCAGATGACCAAGATTAACATCAGAAGTCATCAGTCATGTTGACAGCATGTACCCTTTATGTAATGTGATGTGATGAAAAAGGCACTTCACCTCTGTGGCCTTCCTCCCCAAACCCACAACCCCAGTTCAATCATGAGAAAAACACCAGACAAATCCCAACAGTGGGGCCTCCTACTAAACACCTGGCCAGTCCTCCCCAAGCCTCTCGGAGTCATCAAAAAACAAGGAGAATCTGAGAAACCGTCACAACCAAGAGGAGCCTAAGGAGATGCAACAATGAAATGTCATATGGTGTCCTGGATGGGATCCTGGAAAAAGGGACATTCGGGGAAAACTAAGGAAATCTTAAGAAAATATGGACTTTAGTTAATAAAAATGTATCATTTTTGGCTCACGAATCTTAACAAATGTGTCTTGCTAATGTGAGATGTTAATAATAGGGGAAATTGTGCAAGGTAGTGGGGCAGGGGAGGGAGGCGTGTGGGAACTATCTGTATCACTTTTGCTGCAATATAAAGTGTTAGAAAACATAGTCTATTAAAAACAGAGAGAGAACAGGAAAAAAAGGAGGGAGGGAAAGGAAAGAGAAGATACAGGGGTTTAACTCTGTAATGTAAGCCACAGGAAGGCCAGCTTCAGAAAACCTGGAATGAACCATCAGTGAAAAACTCCTAAGCGCAGATGAGAGGCAGTTGCCTCTGTGGTGCTCCAGCAAGAATTTCAGGGGCCAAGCCTAGGCTTCAGACTCCAGCAAAGGGGCTTGCCGAGTACCAGACTCCTGCCTTATATGGTTGTACAAGTTTCTGGATGCTTCCATGGCTGAAGTTTAAATGGCAATGGGTTTACAACTCTGGGCTCCTCTGGCCTAGGGGACATCTCACTGTTTTCAGGCTGCCAGGATTACTCAGAAAAGCAAGACAAGTGACAGGGAGCTGCAACTACCTCCCTGCATTCTTATCTCAGATGTTTCATTTGCACGGCTTGTAGCTGCTTTGGGGGGAAAAAAAAAGTTAAAGCGACCTTGACCTGAGCTCAGGCCGTCAATCTCGCCCATCCCTGCCACCCAGACCAGAATCTGGCCCAGGCCCTCTATAATCATGGGCTAGTTTGGACCTGGGTTGCCTACCCAGTGAATACTACTGTCTTCTGTGCTGAAAATCTGGCCTGCCCAGCGAACTAGTCTATCCAGAACCTTCTGGGTGCTGGCATGTTTACGTGTTATTGCAGTAATACCTCTGTTTGTTTAGTGGGGTTATCTTTCCCACCTGGAGATGAGAATTTTTGAAAGTTCAAGGAGTTGTGATCACACCGTTAAGAGCAGAGTTCATCTTTACACTTCCTAGCCAAGGACACAGCAGAGTAGACAAGCAGCGATCACAAGAGACCTCAAGGCCTTGGTAGTCTCACAAATTCTCCAGGCTACAGTTCTACTCCCTTCTGCCCCACAACCCCGGGAGAAATCCCAGGTCAGTAAAATAGTGGCTAGTAGAACTATGACCAGGAGCCAGAGATTCAGTTTTATTCCAGTTCTGCCACTGACTGGTTAGAACATTCCTCAGGGTTGATACTGACAGACACCCCATGGTGGTAACAGCCCAGAAAACGCTGACAAATTGATCATGTCTCTTTGTTTCCTTTATTTTTTTTTTTTTATTTTTTTTTTTTGTTTTTTTTTTTTTTTTTTTTTTTTTTTTTTTTTTTTTTTTTTGTTTTTTGTTTTTTTTGTTTTTTTTTTGTTTTTTTTTTTTTGTTTCCTTTATTTTGATCATAACTAACATTTTTATGGCAGTGTCCACACAAGCTTTATCTCACTTGGTTTTCAAAAGAATTCTTGGAGATACCAGAAGAGTTGTTATTGTCTCTGTTTCACGGAGGACAGAGCCAAGGTTCAGAGAAATTGAGCACTTGGTTACAAACTGCTGTGGCAAGCGAGGCAGTAAGGGTGAGGAGAGCTTTGCAGATGGCTCCTCTGGACACCTGTAGGAAGCGGCGTGATAGTGTTTCCCAGAGCATCTTCCTGTTCCTCTTAGAAGTTTCATAGATTGGATTTCTTTAAATCTCAAATTAATTCCCATAAGTCTACAAATTGGGGCCATTGTTAAAAATGAAGAAACAGATTCAAAGTTACTTGCCCACTATCATACAGCTAAGAAGATCTTAGCAGATATGGAATGAGGCCTAAGGAGACAACAGAACTCCTGTTCCTCCCTGTCAGTCATGGTCCTTCCCTAAAGTTACATTTTCCCTGGGTGACATCCTTCACACCTCTAACGTGTTCACCATCAAATCCGCCTCCAGCCCAGACTTCTCCTGAGCTTCAGATCCATGTAGACAAGCACCTGTGGCCCATACACACCTTCAGACCAACATATCCTAACCTGATCTCATTATACCTCTCTAAGTCTGCTCCTCCTTCGGGACCTCCAACTGCACGTAGCACCACAGTCCAGTCCTTTGCCCAAATCAGAAACACTGTCCCAGGACAGCCCACCCTCTCTCTCTCAGTTCCACACTCAACTGGTGAACCTTCTCAATCTTTCTCCTAAACATGCCTCCAGTCACTCTGCTGCTTTGTGTCCCTTGCATCTTTCAATCCTTTACCTGCTGCAAGAGAATCCCCCATGACCTTGCCTTGAGTCCCACCCTACCCCTCAAACCCCTCTCTGCCTGGCAAAGTGGCCCCCCGAGATCAAGCTCTGCCTCACCACCACTCCAGCTTCGCTGCCCTCACTTTATCATGGGCACATCATGTTCCAGCAAATTCAAAGTATGTCTAGTCCACAAACAGCCATGCGCTTTCTGCCCGGAAAGCCCCTGTCCCCACCATCAAGACTCAGTTCAACAACTACTAGCACATCTTCTATGAAGCATTCCACTCCCCAGGGAAAGTTGGTTACTCTCTCCTTTGTAACACCCCAGTACCTCCAACTTGCCTCTGCCTGCCGTGGCCCTTCCTACAACTCTTGGCTTATGCACCTTCCTTCCAGCACTCCCACCATGCTGGGAGATCCTTGAGAACAAAGACAAGACCTTATTTATCCTAGCCAATGCCCGACACATAGTAGGCATGCCTTAGATGTGCAGGGAAGTATGTTGGAGTTCCTCATCATGGAACGTCAGACACGTGGAAGGCAACTTAGAGCCACCCAGGTCTACTCCACACCCTCATTTCACATATAATGATATCAAAGCTCAGAGAGGATATGACTTGCTGAGCTACATAACTACTTGGCAGCAACGATAATAAATAGATTCAAATCTCCTGAACAGATTCACTCTTTTATCAGCTCTTTCCATGACTCCTCACTGCCCCTAAGACTCAGAGTAAAAAAGCCATCGTGCCTGTCGGTGTGTCTGTTTCCACTCATTGACAACGGAAATTACTAATGCCTTCCCTTTCTACAGCATAGGGATTTTATTTAACTATGGTTGAATGCTGTCTGTAAGAATGCTTTGCCTTCGGAGGAGAGATACACCACAGGCGAGACTCAGCAGCCCACCACTTAGATTCAACTTCTCAGTTCACTCTTTCACTTCCTCTATTGACTTTTCCTCCGTAGCAGTCTGCAGGCCAGCAGAAGCTGGAGGAGAAAGAGATTTGCCATTTCCTCTTCCACTCCAACTCCACTTAAGTAAGGAGAAAGATATCGTAAATAGAACAAGTCGAAGGTTCCTGTACAGCAGCATGAAAAATATTGCCATTGATTGTAAGTTCAAAATGAGAAGAAGAGGAGGCTCAGGTCTGCGGTCTTGCTGGGAGTGATTCTGGGACTACTCAGAAAGCCCACACCTGGCCATATCCACGCATCTGGAATAGCTGGCCAAACCTAGAAGATGTTTTCAAATTCTGACATTCTTTAAAAAGGGGGAGAAGGGTTAAAAGTGAAAAATAACAATGTCCTAAAAGACAAAGAAAGGCTACTGAAATGGTCCAGATTAAGGAGTCTAGGTGACATGGCAACTAAATGCAGTATCTAACCCTATATTGGATCCTGTAGTGGTGGGAAATGCTGTAAAGGACACTATTGGGTCAATTGACAAAATTGGGATGAGAACAAATTATTGATACAAATGTGTTGTATCAGTATTAAGTTGGCAGAAGCTGGGCAGCCCCAGTGGTTCAGTGGTTTAGCTCCGCCTTCGGCCGGCGGGGGTGGGGGAACGTGATCCTGGAGACCTGGGATGGAGACCCACATCGGGCTCCCTGCATGGAGTCTGCTTCTCCCTCTGCCTGTGTCTCTGCCTCTCTCTCCCTCTGTGCCTCTCATGAATAAATAAATAAAATCTTTAAAAAAAAGTTGGCAGAAGTTGATCACTTTTTTTGTGGTTAGGGTAACAAACTATCTGTATTCTTAGGAAACACACACTGAAGTATTTGAAGGTAAAGGCCCACGGTGTATGTAAGTTACCTTCAAATGGCTCAGAAAACCATAGGGTGTGTGTGCCTCTGTGTATGTGTGTGTGTGTGTGTGTGTGTATAAAGAAAAAAATCATAAAAGGTAGGTAGGTAAATAGAAAAATATAAAGGAAATAAGGTAAAATATTTATAGGAAGGGAACAAGTGAAATTAGGCAAACGCATTTATACATATTATTTATACTATTTTTATTCCTGCAACTTTTCTGTAATTTCACAATTATTTCTAAATAAGTTTCTTTTTAAGATTTTATTTATTCATGAGAGACACACAGAGAGAGAGAGAGGCAGAGACACGGGCAGAGAGAGAAGCAGGCTCCACGGAGGGAACCCGATGTGGGACTCTGATCCTGGGACTCCAGGATGACACCCTGGGCCGAAGGCAGCCCCAAAAATGCTGAGCCACCCGGGCTGCCCAGTTTTTTGGGTTTTTTTAAGATTTTATTTTTAAGTAATCTCTACACCCAATGTGGGGCTGGAACTTACAACCTCGAGATCAAGAGTTGCACGCTCTACTGACTCAGCCAGTGAGGTGTCCCTGAATACGTTTTAAAAAATTATCTGTGAACAAGAGCCACTGGGTGGCTCAGTTAGTTAAGCATCCAACTCTTGATTTTTGTCTCAGGTGGTGATCTCAGGGTCGTGGGATGGAACCCCATGCTAACTGTGGGATTCTCTCTCTCCCTCCCCCCTGTCCCTCCCCTTGCTCTCTCTCTCTCCCCCCCCCACTGTTTCTCTCTCAGAAAAATTATGTATGAACAAGACTTTGCATTTGTGATATTTAATAAATTCAATTTGCAATCTATCTGTCTATCTTTGGTAATCATGTTCCTGGCACTATGTTAATAGTTATGGGGATTAAAAAGAGAAATAGGCATATTTTGTCCCTTAAATGGTTCATTTGTAGTGCAGAAGGGAGGACATAAACATATGAAAAGAAATAATAATAAGCAGCAAATACTGAGAGCCAAGTGAATAGTGGCAAGGGAAGGCAAAATGGGATTTCAGGGCTTTAGAGAGGAGACAAAATATGAGTCCAGCCCATGAGCTGGGGCTGGGGCTGGAAAGAAGGAGAGGAAATGACACTCCAGGTGGAGGGCACAGTGGAGCAAAGGTGTGAAAGCACACCCTGTCACAAGGTATGATTTGAGAGGTCTCATAGGAAGGAGGGCAAAGATCAGGGAAAGAATGGAGGTTAGGGCCACCAGGGACACCTGGAAATGCCAGGTTAATGAGTTTGGAGTTCATCCCAGGGGCCAGAGGCCAACAATCTCTTAGAAGTGGTTGACCCGTCTTTCTCCTGAACAACACGGATAGAGCTAGGAGTGGGCTGTGCCAGTGATTATGCAAAGACCTCAAAAGGGCCCCAATATGTAGGAAAATCACCCTTGCAGACCCTAAGAAACAAGAATCCATTTAAAAACAGAACTATCCTTCGGTAGCTAATTCAATTCTTACTGTTCATCACTGAGTGTACTTTAATCAGATAATTATATGTCTTTTTACAAGATTTTATTTATTTATTTGAGAGAGAGCACAAGTGAGGAGAAATGAGAGAAGCAGGCTCCCTTGGGGCTCGACTGCAGGACTCTGGGATCATGTCCCGAGCCAAAGGCAGACACTCAACCAACTGAGCCACTCGGGTGCCCCAGATAGTCGTATGCCTTGCCTTTAACACATGGCTGTTTTCAGCTATGTTATCAGCCACACTGAGGGAATGGATATTTGTAAAGAAATGTGGAGAGCATATAATGTTTGTCCTTCTCCGACTGACTTACTTCACTCAGCATAATACCCTCCAGTTCCATCCACGTTGAAGCAAATGGTGGGTATTTGTCATTTCTAATAGCTGAGTAATATTCCATTGTATACATAAACCACATCTTCTTTATCCATTCATCTTTCGTTGGACACCGAGGCTCCTTCCACAGTTTGGCTATCGTGGCCATTGCTGCTAGAAACATCGGGGTGCAGGTGTCCCGGCGTTTCATTGCATTTGTATCTTTGGGGTAAATCCCCAACAGTGCAATTGCTGGGTCGTAGGGCAGGTATATTTTTAACTGTTTGAGGAACCTCCACACAGTTTTCCAGAGTGGCTGCACCAGTTCACATTCCCACCAACAGTGTAGGAGGGTTCCCTTTTCTCCGCATCCTCTCCAACATTTGTTGTTTCCTGCCTTGTTAATTTTCCCCATTCTCACTGGTGTGAGGTGGTATCTCATTGTAGTTTCAGCCATTCTGGAGAATTGAGTAAGGCAAGACTGAGAAGGCAGGTATGTGAGTCAGAGTAATTCGTGCTAGCTGCTGTAACAGAAACATCTCAGTGATTTAACATACTGAAGTTCTATTTCTTATTCATTCATGTCCCAGTCTGGCACAAGCGGGACAGCTCTCCTTAGTAGGTTCCCTCCAACTGATGACTCAGGAATCCGGGTCACTTCCGTCTTATGATGCTGCCATCTTAACTGCATGGCCTCTGAAGTTGCCACGGAAGGAAAGATTGAGACGGATTGACCAGGAGCTTTATGCGCAGGCCCCGAGGTGATATATACCACTTCTGTCCATGTGTCAGAGCCTCATCACATGGGCTTAACCAGACAGTGAAGGCCACTGGAATATGCAGATGTTCTGTGTGCCCACGAAGAAGAAAGGAGATGGGTGAGCTTTGGGGTTCCCCAGGAGCTGACTCTGAGACAAGGAAATGGCTACTAATAGTTTAGGTGAAAGGTGATCTTGAAATACCAGTGGAAAAGTAGGGAAGTGAGACAGAAGGAAGGAAGCCAAATGCAGAGTATGTTACTGAGCACGCTCTGGGCACGTCAGACTGAGGACTACTGAGAAGCCATATAAAACAAGCCCCCAGTTGCTCCCCTTGAGAGGCGAGGGAACTGAAATATTTATCAACCAACTTCTTTCCTTCATCAGTTGAGAGGTGCTCCCTGGGAAATGCACTGTTTGGCATTTCTGGCAAGCGGGCAAGCGTGCTCCAGTGGCCAGAGAAAGTCCTCAGGCAGAGAGTCACATATGCTTCTGTGTGACACCGACAGTGTATACTGAGTGGCAAGGCCTACTGCATCAACAGCATGTCCCACAGTGAGCACCTACCCGTGGCTTCTAGCCTCTCTCTGCTACACAGATGACCCTGACAGAAGTGCTCCTGGGAGGCCAGAGGACAGCCAGCGGCAGTGGCTCTTGAGTGAGTCCTAGAAATGCATTTTTCAACCAGCCCCCCACAGGGGTCCGAGGCAGGCCATTTATAGACAGGCCTTTTGGAAACCCTTCCCATTCTGTACACAAACTTCCTTCATCTCACTTCTCTTGCAAACCACTAGTGAAAGCACCCTCCTTGGGGTCATCACTGGCCTCAAATCCCTTTGTCTCCTCAAGTCCTCAACTTACTCAGTCATGACAAATTTTATTTCCTTCCTGAAACGTTCTTCTTCCTTCTGGGCCCCCACCACAGCCACTCCCCTTCTACTTCTCCTGCCTTCTTAGGGGCTCTCTCAGCCCTTAAGCATCAGAGCAGCTTGCTCTTCCTCCAAGGCCCACAATTGTTCCTGGTTACCACACCTAGACTTTGAGAGGAAACTAGGAATGGTAAGTGGATTTATTGGTAATGGCTGCCTGAAGCCATGTGTTAAGAAGAATTCGGGGCCGTATGGTAACTTAGCTCTGTCTGCCATGGGTGTTGGCACAGGGAGTAGCAGACTGGGTTCAGAAATGAGTCAGCTCTGTGCAGATCTTTCTCAGGTTCCCATCTTACATCATCTCCCTTGACAATCTCATCTACTCCCAAAGCATTAACTATCATTTCTGTATAGACACCACCTCGACATAGATTTCTATCAGTGACCTCTCTCAGGAGTTCCAGACCCCTATTTCTAACTCTTTCAAAATTTTCTAATTGCGGGACATCCCGGGTGGCTCAGCGGTTTAGCACTGCCTTCAGCCCAGGGCCTGATCCTGGAGACCCAGGATCAAGTCCCATGTCGGGCTCCCTGCGTGGAGCCTGCTTCTCCCTCTGCCTGTGTCTCTGCCTCTCTCTCTCTCTCTCTCTCTGTCTCTCATGAATAAATAAATAAATAAAATATTTTTAAAAATTTTCTAATTGCAAACTCTTTTATCTCCATTCTGCATGTCACATGATGACTTTACCATCTTTCAGGACCCCTTGGCTTCAAACCTTGGCAGCAGCTTCATTCCCGTGATGTTTCCTCATCACTTTTTCCTGCCACTTACCATGGTGTGCAACAAATTGTATTAGAATGCATTGTTTACTCTCCATCTGACCCAAAACACTGTGGATTCACTGAAGAAAAGCACCAGATATAATTCATCTTGCACCTTCAGCTTCCAGAATTGTATCTGGTACCAAGTAGGCTCTGAGTCAGTGCCTGAGGCCGTCTTATATATTTACATATTTATATAAACAGTGTGTGTGCATGTATATATAAATTTGATGTATAAACTATATATATAAATATTTGTTTTGCTCCTTCTCTTTAACTCTCCCACCCTTCCCGCTCCACATCTCGAAGTGATTGCCAAGGTCTGTCCACTCAGTTGCTCCACAAAGACGTGGACATACGCCAGCTCCATTTCCATCCTCACTGTTTGCCGCAGGTCCTGTCTCCTGGGAAACAGACTCTGAGACTGAGGTAGGAGTAGAGGAAGTTTGGTAGGAACAGCACCTGTGGAGGAGTCAAGGGAGCAGGTCTGGGCAGTGGGAAGAAATGGGTGGCAATACAATCACAATAAAGACCTCAGCTTTTAGGGAGCTCTGGAGCTGGGATGACCCTTCAGAGATTTTTTTCAAATTGAGAAAGGTGTCTGGCCATTTATAACCATCCCCACCCCCAGCATCGACCAATCTTTGCATATAAGCTGCCCTAGAGAAAGAGTGTGATGTTTGGCTAACAAGCTCTCTTCAGTTGAAGGCAAGGCCCAGGAGACTCAGCTGAGGTCCACTGGCCACCAGCATTTCCTCTGGGTGGGGTAATGAGTGGGGATCCTGAAAGCACACCCCAGTCCTGAGGCGAGGATCTTGAAAGCATACCCCAGCATCCATGAGATTGTTGGAGTCCTGAATCTCGCCAGCCGGATGTCTAGCCCCCTCTGTACTGTAGGTATTGACAAGTGGTCTCAGTGCCCCCAGCCTTTTTTCCCATCCATCCTTGCCGTGCCACCCAGAATTTTTTTACAAACCAATCAGATATGTTCAAGAGTCAAGAGTCAAGATGTATGTTCAAGAGACAACATAGCTTACTTTGCAGTATGTTCAAACCCATTTGTGTGAATGGAGAAGCAAAAAAAAAAAGAAAAGAAAAAGAAAAAGAAAGAAAGAAAGATATATTTACACATACACACATAGAAAAATATCTCTAGGAAAATCCGCAGAGACAGAAAGTAGACTAAGTGGTGGCCAGGGGTTGGGGAAAAGGGAAAACAGGGAGAATGGATACGATAAGTTTGGGAGTTTCTTTTTGGGGTGATGAAAATGTTTTGGAATTAGTGGTTATGGTGGCACAACCTTGTGAATATACTAAAACCCACTGAACTACACACTTCAAAATGGTCAATCTTATGGTATGTGAATGATATTTCAAGTTTTTGAAGTCTCTCAGAGCTGCCAAGTGAAAGCGGCAGCAGTGATTATATCAGATTTGTGTCCTTTGTGTTAAACTAGCTTTTCAGATTCTTCTGTAAGTGAATGTATTTTTTAATATTAATTTAGGGAGGATAACAATTCTCCCTTCAACATCACTCTTGATTTAGAACCTTTGAAACTTTATCCCTATGAATGGAGTAAAAGCCCAACTCCTTGCAAAGTAGCCCAGGCCCTCTCTGAGCAGGCCCCAAGCAGCTTTGACAGATGTTCGTCTTTCCCTCCCCCATGCCTCTCCCCTCTGACTGCAGCCACCTCAGGCCTCGCCATTTCCCTGGGCTTCCTGGCTCTGAGTCTTTGTTCCCTGCCACTCATACCCACCCCCTTCTTTGTTTCCTCTCCTACTCAGCCCTACCTGCAGAAATATTTCCCGGGCCAGATCAAATCTCATTTCCCCAAAGCTGCAATTGAAATTCCTCTCTTTCTAGCACTGCTAATACTTTGTTTGGCATCTGTTTTTACAGCATTTTATTATATGCTGCCATTTCATATAATCAGTTATATATTTCTCATTCAGCCAATTCATCTTTGATTCCTCTACTATCTACAGCACGTGGAATAGATATTCAAGAAGACTTGACTTACAATCGGAGGAGGACAAACATTATATGGTCTCATTCTTTTGGGGAATATAAAAAATAGTGAAAGGGAATAAAGGGGAAAGGAGAAAAAATGAGTGGGAAATATCAGAAAGGGAGACAGAACATGAGAGACTCCTAACCCTGGGAAAGGAACTAGGGGTGGGGGAAGGGGAGGTGGGCGTGGGGGGGGCGGGGAGGGGGGGCGTGACTGGGTGACGGGCACTGAGGGGGGCACTTGATGGGATGAGCACTGGGTGTTATGCTATATGTTGGCAAATTGAACTCCAATTTAAAAAATATGTAAAAAATAAAATTTAATTTAATTTAATTTAATTTTAAAAAAGAAGACGTAATTTTTAGTTTAAAGTTGTTTTTTTAAAGGCAAATCCACATTTTATTCACTTGGTCAGTCAAGAAGTACTTCCCGATGGCATCTTGAGTCAGGCAGTAGTGTGCAAATCAAAAAAAAAAATGTCCTTGCTCCCATGGAACCCACTTTTTTATTTTTCATTTTATTCACGTATGACATACATAGAATGTGTACTCATCTTTAAGTACACACCTCACTGACCTTTCACATGTGTACATACCCATATAACTACCACTCACATCAAGATAGAGAATATCTCCAGCACATCAGGCTCCATCCCAGTCAATATCCTCCCACCCAGAGGTATCCACTGTTCCAGCTCCTACCACCACGGATTCGTTAGTTTTGCTTGTTCGTGAATGTCATAGAAATGGAATCATATGATATATTCTCTTTTGTGCCTGGCTTCTTTTGTTCATCGTGATTTCTATGAAATTCATCCTGGGACGCCTGGGTGGCTCAGTGGTTGAGCGTCTGCCTTTGGCTCAGGTCGTGATCCTGGGGTCCTGGGATCGAGTCCCACATCAGGCTCCCCATAGGGAGCTTGCTTCTCCCTCTGCCTATGTCTCTGCCTCTCTCTCTGTGTCTCTCATGAATAAATAAATAAAAATCTTTTTTAAAAAATTCATCCATGTGGTATGTGTAGCAGAAGCTCATTCCTTTTATTGTTGTGTAGTATTCCACTGTAGACCATTCCATGAACTGTTCCACAATTTATTTATCCCTCCTGTTGAGGGACATTTGGTTTGGTTTCAGTTTGGAGCTATTATGAACAAAGCTGTAATAAACGTTTTGGTGGACAGAAGCATTCATTCTCCTGAGATCCATACCTAGGAATGCAATAGGGGGCTTTAGTACACCCTGCTGAATGACCTTCCTGAAACGGTTTTGCCAATTTACACCCTTACCAAAAACATATGAAAACGAACAAATAAGTAAGAAAAATATCTGATAGTAAAAAAAGTGACATTGAGATTTAACACCAGATGAGGAAGCTCCATTAGATCTGCTGGGGGTGACTGGGTGACAGGCACTGAGGGGGGCACTTGATGGGATGAGCACTGGGTGTTATGTTGTATGTTGGCAAATTGAACTCCAATAAAAAAAATAAAAAATAATTTAAAAAAGATCTGCTGCCAGCCCTCAATGAGGTGAGAGTCAGCCTGAGACCTGCAGGACAGGAAGAAATGAGTCGTGCGCATGTCAGGGGAGGAGTAGTTCAGGCAGGAAGAGCTGCAGCTGCCAGGGCTTTGGGGCAGGAAGAGAAGCAGAAGGGAGGCTAGTGGCCTTGGAGTGAGTGGGGAAGCGAGCTGGGGAAGGGATGGGGAAAGGAAAGCAGCACATAGAGCGTGTCGGTAAGCCAACTGCCACGATAGGTGACTGGAGCTGAGTTCTGTGGGCAAATGATGTGAAAAGTGTAAAACACAGGCTTCAAAACTCTCCCACCCACAAGCCGAGAGAGCTGGGGTATCTCCATACCAACTGCCACAGTCATTGGCCACTGACCGCTGCTGACTGACATGGGGGTGGGGAGGCATCGATGATAGTTTCCCAGCACTTCTGGCCTGTAAAGTGACCTTCCACGATTCTGGAAAAAGCCTGTGGATACAGGGGAGCAGATAGACAGTGGCAGCTGAAGACTGTCCCCAACCCGCTAAGCTGGATAGCTCTGGGATGGGGGTGTACTGAAGGCATTGCTATGCTTTCTTATGTTAACTTGACCTATTTGCTATTTAAATAATCTCACATAGACACCTCTACTACAGGTATTTCCTTCCTAACTGACATTCGATACCTTTCTCTTTATCTCAGCTTTTAACTTCATCCTGTTGTCATTGTTTTTCTCTTTGACCCTTGCTCCCACCGCCAGCTCCTTGAATTGGCCCTCCTCTGCCACCCTAAATATCATCAGCCCTTTGACTAACTTCATTCCCACAGCCAGCCTCTCTAGAACATGCTTATCATTTACTTTCACTTCTCTTAGGCTCCCAGTCCCTGGACATTCCACTCAGCATGGGGTCTCACCAATAATAGACTCAGTACGTGTGTGGAATAACCATTTGGGGATCCATAACCTTACTGATTTGGAAAGACTTCAAATTTATGTTAAATCCCAGTTGGATTCTCCGTACCTCCTGGGTGTTTTCCTGACAACTGATGTCTCATTTTCTGTATTAGCTATCAGGTGCCACATAATGCTGGGTAACAAAACACCCCAAGGCTCAATGTCTTTAAACAATAAGCATTTATTTCGTTCATAAACCTGGGGTTGGCAATTTAGACTGGATAGTGCTTCTGATCTCACTTGGACTCACTAACAGGTCTTTCAGGCAGCTGCAGCTCAGCGATCTAAGATAAGGTTGGCAGCAGTGACTGGGGAAACTCAGCTCTGTGCCTCACATCATGTTTTCCAGCAGGATAACCAGGGCATATTCTCATGGCAGACACAGAAGAAGAGCAAGCAAATGAAAACACTCAAGGTTCCTTGAAGCCTAGATTTGGAACTGACCCACCACCACTACCACCACATTCTACTGGCTAAAAGTTACAAGGCTCTTGTACTCAAAGGGAAGGAAAATAAACTCTGGCTCTTTAGTGAAAGAAATCCCAAGGTCACATGGGAAAGGATGTAGCTCTAGGAAGAGGTAAAGAACTGAGGTCATTAATGTAATCCACTACATTTTATTATTTGCCTTTTGACTTAGAAGTAAGAAAAACATCTGATAGTAAAAGAAGTGACATTGAGATTTAACACCAGATGAGGAGGCTCCATTAGATCTGCAGGCCAGGCAAGTCGTCCTCAATAGGTTGAGTGTCTATTTCTTTCCCTTTTCAGCTTAAAGTCTCTGTGTCTTAAGACATCCAAATAAATATAAGCAGTAGTGCTTTTTCGGTTGGAATTATTAGATATTGCTTCAGTTCTCCATTTCTATATATGTAACCATCAGAGAAAGAACTACAGAAAGTGTGATTTTGGTCATAAATATCCTTATAGAGTTGAAAAACAGGATTATCAGTCACCGACTAGAGATCAATCTTGAGCAGAAGTTAGATAAATCACCTATTTTATTTTGTAATGGAGAGGAATGCTCCTCCGATGTCTAATGTCTTCACTAGCAGAGAAGCTGTACAAGAAGGTGCTTAAACTGTGTGTAATTTATGAAAGAGAACAAAGAAGCTGCCACTATTACCACCGTTGCCATGGCCGTATCATATTAAATCAGGAGAGAGGAGGTTACTGAATTGGCTTTTCAAATAGGGTGTCTCCTCATGAGACGTCTCTCCCAGTGACATCAGCAGGAACATGCAGTACAGAGTGTTCACTGGAGAGACATACAAAATATTCAAGACGCCAGTGATCCTGTGAATCAATGGCCCTGCTGTGCCCTGCTTGACACTATTTCTGTCCTGTGTGAGGTGTGTGTTCTGAATTTGATTTACTATCTTTAATGCCATTCACTCACAGTGTAGTGTGTAGATGCCGTGAAGGGCTCCAATTAGAGCCTGAAAATCCAGCACAGTGCAATTGCAGCATAACGATTTGAAACAGATACATAGCTGTGGAGAGGGAAACGATCTGAAGGCGCTGTGTTCCTAACTTGCGACTTAGGGAGAATGGTGGTTAAGAAGCCAGGTTGCTGAGACAGCCTCCGGTTTGAGTCCAGGCTCTGCCATTACTCGCTGTATGACTCGAGGCAGGTCTCTTATCCTCTTTCAGCCTCAGTTTCTTAATCTGCAAAATGGGTCTACTGTTGAAACCACGTTGAAGATTGAAAGGAGGAGAAAATCCATATTGTCAGGCACTTCTCGAGGTGCCTGCCACAAGGTCAGTGCTTCGATGAATGTGGACTCTACATTTTGAAACTGGAATGTACTTAGGAGGTCATTTAATCCAGGCCCCCTTTCAGAAGGTTGAAAAGAGAGCCACAGAGAAGCTGACAGAGCCGCCCCTTGGTTATACAGCTAGTGGCACAGTCAGGGCTGAAACCCCAGGATGTTCTGATGCCCGTGCCTCTGCATGATCCTTTCACTAAGTCACCCTGCTGAGGCCTGCAGCCCTGCCTACCCTCTTCCACAAAGTGGAGCTCTAGCAAATAGCTGGGTGGGGGGGTTCCCCTTTCCCCTGATGAGCCACAGCTCAGGCACAGGAAACTCTGAACGGTATGCAATTTTCTAATGTGGCACTCACCGCCTGCTCACTTTAATCTGCTGCAAGTGTCTCTGGGAAATAAAATATTGGCAGGTTTGTCCAACAGCTGCTCAGCCTAGAGACCACAGCTTATTTTGGTCCATTTATGTTAACTCATCTGTCTTAAGCTCTTTGTTAGTGACTCACCGCATACTGCTACCAAAAATATACGCCAAAATCCAAGAATCATTCATATGAAGGGCAAACCTCTTCCTTAAAATACCACATTTTTGTCATGTTTTTATGAAGTTTTTCCTTCCTCCTGCCTGCACATCACATTTTCTTCTTTCTTGCTTCATCTTTGATCATTTTCAGGGGCATGGTAACTGCATGGTGTGGTCAAGAGAATTCTAGAATGGATATCAGAAAGCCTGGTTTGGGTACTGGTCTGGCATTCTTTAGCTGTGAAAATCTACCAAGTCACAACTGCTGTGTAACTCAGTTTCCTTATCTGTAAGATGGGAGGGTCATATTGGCTCTATGGTTCCCACCAGTGAAACTGCCAAGAACTTCCTTACTTTTCCCTTCAAGGATTCCTCTTCTTCCTTCCTTTACTTTTGACAGAACATCCACAGAACAAAAATTTTCTATCTCTTCTTCATCACAGTTCAAACCCTGAGTCTATAGGGAATAGCCTCCTTGTTCTTCCCTAAGCACAACAAGCCAAGGTACGTACCAGCCTTAGGTCCTGGCAAAAACCACTGCCCTGGGCCCCTTGACCCTGCTTGTACCCTCCCCTAGCCACACCGTCCCCCACAGGGCAGAGTCAGTAAGGTCAGGGCTCTGTGCCCATCCAGAGCCTGTGCCCCATCTAAACCACATTCTGGGTACAGAACCCCAGAATACACTGCCCAAAGGGCCAAGAGCTGGTTTCCAGGGCCAGCATAGGCCCCTTCCCTGGTTCATCTCGCACAAGTGCACACATCTCTCATTCAAAGAGCCATCACAGGGTAGCCTGGGTGACTCAGTGGTTGAGCGTCTGCCTTTGGCTCAGGTCATGATCTCGGGGTCCTGGGATGGAGTCCCACATCAGGGTCTCTCTGGGGAGCCTGCTTCTCCCTCTGCCTATGTCCCTGCCTCTGTGTGTGTGTCTCATGAATAAATAAATAAAATCTTTAAAAAGTAAGAGCCATCAGAGGGTAGCTGTTTGGGGCTGCGTGGACAGAACTTGGACATGCAGTCAGGGGTGGCCACTCGCACTGTGCAAGACCCCTCATGATAGGAGGATCATGGAGTGGGAAGAGAAAGAGGGATTGACCTCTGGCTGGGACCTATTATACCACCAGATTCTACTGCAAAACCCTGAGGAGTCCAAGAGTACTAAATCTAAACCTGACCTGCTAGGCCAGTAGTGAATTATATTACTCAGGTTTGGATAGAAGAATATGTTTTATAACTTTTAACATCTGAACATAAAGTTCATGGGCCCCATCTGTATTTTTGCCCTGAGCTGTACATTTGTGTTAGGGACAGGCCTGCCTTCACGCTTGCTGTTCTTATGCTTAGATGGTCTTTCCCCCAGATATCTGCTTGGCTTCCTCCTTCATGTCTTTCATGTTCCCCCTCCCATCACCCCTCTTCACGTCTCTGACCACCATATTGTGCCTCTATGCCCTTGCTGTAATTTATATCTTACTACAATTTGCTATCTTATTTATTTAAGTGTCTGACTCCTCCATTAGAGTATAAACTCCAAACCATCAAAAATTTTTCTGCCTCCTTCACTACTGTATTCTCAGCCCCTAAAATAGTGCCTGGCGCACAGGAGGGGCTTAGCCAGGTATTTGTTGAATTAACGTGTGAATGAGTTAATAAACAGATTTCAATTCCCATGCATTGTTCTCCATTCTGGGCCTAATGTTTTACAACATGAAAACCAAACCAAAACAAACAAACAAAAAAAACCTTTTTAAATAGGCCAACTCACTTGCATTTCAGATTTTATTTCAGTTTTAATAAACCTGCTGAACACAACCCTCCACTCTTCCAGTTCTCTTGCTCTATTTTTACCATTATGTCTGTTCTTATTACAGAGATCTCAAGCCCCTTCGTATCTCCCACTCTGTCTTCATCTGTCAGCTTTCCCCCGTCTCGGTCTCCTTGCCTCTTCTGTCTAGAATTCATGGCACATCATTTCAACCATTCTTTTGCTGGTACCCTCAAGTACCTTACCCTTTAACCTGGCAAAACCTTAATTCTGGAAATGAAAGGAGGAACTTTTCCATTTCCACACTTTGGCTACATCAAAGGATAATAAATTTACAGAGGTAGCAAAATGATCTAAAAATACAGTCATTTCTTTCCTGGCCAAAACTCTTGCCTACCAACTATTGCACATTCTTTACATGACTAAAATTAAATACGCAAAGTCTTCCATGGCATTTAATTAGCAATCTGGCAGAAAGCAAATGCTGCTCTACTTTCATTCACAAATTTTAGTTTGATTACATTCCATACCCTTTTCCAACCCAAGATGATTGGGTTCAAATCTCTGGTTAAGAAAATCTAAGGTAAATGTTACACCACTTTTAAAAAGCTTGAAACTCACACAATCAACACGTTTCCCCTCTTTTTTTTTTCCCCAGCTAGAATGGCATAGCTTCCTTAGCCCTGTTTCTCGATCTCCTTATAAAATTCCAGATCCCTCTTTAAAAAGGAGTTGACAATAAAAAAGCAGAATACAATATCGTGCATATACATGATTGCTACTATGTTTAAAAATATAAATGCCTATGGGCAAAGAATAGAAGGCAACAAATAAAAATGTACTAGTCCTACTAGGAACTTTGTTTCTTTTCTCTTAATACTCTTAGATTTTTATAATTTTGTTTTTACAGTCAATGTTGAGGACAGGGTGGGAAGAAGGAAAGAAAGCCAATTTAACTGCAGAGAGGATAGAGTATCACTGCAACATTCAAATTTCTCTCAAATTTCAAATCAGCTTTGGTTCCATTGACACCTAGAAGTGGCCATCTGTCTGGCCTTTAATAAATGTTCTAAATAAATCAAAGTGGTCATCGTAGGACAATTATAATCCTGTGATTTTAATGTCACATGCATCCTACTTATCACAAATGTCTTACCAGCCATTTTTGTAATATCAGAATACAGAGAATTTGAGCTATTTTGCATGATCCCAGAACCTGGATCAAGTTACAGGAGAAAATCACTATAAACCCTCATGAAAAGACAACTATATTTTAAAGATTATAAATAATAAATGTATTACTAAAATTACCTCATAATATATACATATTGCTTTTCCAAGGACAAAATGGAAGCACAGGGCCAAGAGACTCGATTGTTGCAGGGAAATAAAATATCTTTAAAACTGGAATAGGTCTCTAAACTTGGAGAAAAATGAGGAAAGGGCCCTACCATTGCCTTCGGGTCCAGAGTCACAAAAAACTCAGTGTTTCAGTAAACAAAGTGAGGTGAGTGATCCATTTATAATAACATAAATTTCATGAGGTTACTTTCTAATCAGAACAAAAGTAAACCCTAGGCATAAACGCATCTTGCTAGTGGCTTCTCCATAAATAACACGGCAATTCAATAATTGTGTTCATTTTGTTAGAAGTACCTTAATTATTATTCTACATTCTTGCAGAGAAATGTGAGTAAAAGCAAACAAAATTAAATAGAGAAAATTCCAGCATCCCAGTAGATTCACTTTGGATATATCTTTCTCAGCAATTCTGCTCCTGTTATTTAAAATCTTTTTCAAACGTACCTGCTTGTTTATCTCAAGGAATCCTACGAGGGGCAAGAAGACTATATTGGTACAGTTTAATAACCCTTGTGCTTTTTAATAAAGAATGATAGTAAACCATAAACATTTTAGTTAGATTATCAATGATAATATGCCTTTACTAGCATTCGGTTTACCCCAAGAGCAAGTTGTTTATTGTTTCATTTATTTATTGTATTCCTTTATTTGCTACCAAAATTTGTTTACAGAAATAATGAAAAAAGATTGAAATAAAAATTAAGTGCATAGATCATGGAGTAATATTTGTAGAAGTAACAGCAACTGAATGTACCACCTCTTTAGCATGATACTATAATCATTTCTTAAGCGGCCTGCTGACACTCTGTGCAAAGCAGCATTATTAAGTAATAAAGCATGAGCAGGATGAAGGATGATAGAATAATTCACATTTACCATTTTGTGTTGTTTGAACTCAAGTCAAGGGACATCACTACTACTAAACGTGTTTTATTAAGCAACAATAAAGAGTCCTGGGAGATTCTCTTGTAATTCTCCTTTTTAAATAAGAACCAAAGAAAAAGAACCATTCCTAACAACAGAGAAACCCACTAGCGCTTTTTAAATATATGTATCTTTTGAATAAAAGGTAAATCACACACGAGGGCAAGAAGCCAGTTCTGGGGGAATCATGGTGATTCCTCCACAATCTATGGTTTGTTCCTAAGGCCCTGAGGTTCAGCATGAGCTGGTGTGTTATTTTGGGGCTTTTGCCACTTTTTAGGTTTCTGTATGTGGAGGGTAATAGAGAGAGAATAAAGTGCTTTTGTCAGAGTTCATCTGAATCATTGAAGATAATATGCAGTACCTCACAGTTAAGTGAGAGGAATTAAAAAGGTTGAGGGCTACTAGTTTAACAGTTGGAACTGCAATATGATTAAGTCTCTTAAATCAGTGTTTCTTAATGAACCAGCAAAGTTACTTTAAAGACAGAGGATATAAACTCTTAAAGTTCCGCTATCATCCCACCTACCCTAGATTATGGAGGCTTGGTTCAGACCAGATGCAGTGGCTTGGCCAAGTTGCCCCCCAAAAGCAGACCTGGAGACTCAGATTTGAGTGGTGTATTTGGGTGGCAATCCCAAGAAGCACCACGGGAGAGTGAGGGAAGTGAGCCAGAAAGGTAAGGAAGTCCAGGGGTGCAGTCAGTGAAGTAACTGACTTTAGCTCAGGTCATGATCTCAGGGTCCTGGGATCGAGCCCCACATCGGCTCCCTGCTCAGTAGAGTCTGCTTGTTTCTCTTCCTCTCATTCTGCCCCTCTCCCAACTTGGGCTCTCGCTCCCTCTCTCAAATAAATATTTTTTTAAAAGATAAGGACATCAATCTGGGGTGCTTCAATGAACAGCTTACCTCTGTGGTCATGGAGCTCAATCTCACTGGGGCTTTTGGGAGACAGTATGACATAGATCAAAGTTTCCTCCCCACTCTTCTACACCACCCAAGGTCAGGGAAGCTGGGGTATTTAAATTCCAGCTTTCATTCATTATTGACTGAGGACAGACTCCTGGATTATTTAGCTGTCTACTACTCAAACCAATAGAAAGCTCAGGCAGAGATACACCAAAAGGCTTGTGCATGAATGATGAGTGTCAAGGGGACATGAGTGTGGGACCGAAACAGTTGACTGAACTCTACAAGCATGGGATTTCTCTCAAGTCTCAGAATTTATCATAGAAAGTCACAAACTTTACATCTAATTCTATTGTAATCTCCACATGAAAGTGATGCTCTAGGAATATGGATTATATTTATCTGGTGGCTCCAAGTACCTGTCCCTGACGTGCCTTTAAGAACCCAGGTTCTCACATTCTCATTTTGAAGGAAATCGGGAGCAATGGGTTCATCCATTGCTCCTCAGGTTCCTTCACAATGCATTCAACCTATTCATGAGAACTCCTAGAACCTCTTAAATTCCTAGTTTGTGTTGTTTATCTGGAATTACAACCGATTTTTACCACCCCTTGTGGATGCTGTACTTTATCTGCTAACCCCAATCCCTCTTTTCCCAACTCCCACTGCCCTGACCCTGGCAGATGGGCCACATCCCAGGCCCTAACCTTTCTCCACCTTTCCCCATACAACCCTGACTAACCATCTATGCCATATTCTATCATAGAACATCTTCCTCTACTCAACATTGATTAATTATCATAGAACATTGGCTTTCTAGTCTTCTAGATATTACTGCCTACTACCAGGGCTTTATATCTCTAAAATAAAGTTATTCATACTTAGATATTAACAAAGTATAAGTTGCTTCCACCTTTCCTCTATTTGATGAACCCTCTTCTTTTTTATTGTTAATATGAGTCATCAAGTAAACCTATACCAATGTTGCTTTAAAATTAAGAGAGTCTGTGGGGTGCCTGGGTCGCTCAGTTGGTTAACTGTCTGCCTTCAGCTCAGGTCATGACCCCAGGGTCGTGGGATGGAGCCCTGCCTTGGGCTCCCTGCTCAGCAAGATCTGCTTCTCCCTCTGCCACTCCCCTTCCTTGTGCTCTCTGTCTCTCAAATAAACAAATAAAAATCTTTTTAAAAATTAAATTAAGAGAGACTCTGGTAGCAAGTACCATCATCAAAAAATCTTTATAGGTTATCAGTGTTTTCATCCTCCAATCATGACAGTGAGAGAGAACCAATTTATAAAAATGCTCCAAGAACATTTGATATATACGAAAATAAGGAAAAAAGAGTCAAACTGCAACTTTCATTGCCACTTTCTTGGCATACCACAGCAATGTGACTATTTTCATATCCATTCATATAATTCAGGGGTAGCCTTGAGATAGGTACTCCCTTTTGCGAAATAGAAAGGAGTACAAGAGGCCAGGATATACCACAGTTCCATCTTTGTATTTTTTCTGTTTCTTTTACATTCTTAAAAGTGTTATTGTAGATTCTTCAGAGGTTTTCAGCTATACTATAATCTACTGAAACCAGATTATCTTCTTTTTACTGTCTCTTCCTAAAGTACTCTATTGTCATTGCCCAATAATAGTGTTCCCTGTGGATATAATGCTTTGAACTTAGTATCCCTTGAACAGGGAGGTTTATTGTCTCTTAGTGGTCTGCTGAATTCTATGGTCAGGTATCCTAAAGGGAAAATTAGAAGTTGCTTGAAATCATCATTTTAATTAAACTCTTGTTCTAAATGCTATGAACTATTTTTCTGACTCAACTTTAAGCTTTTAATCAAGTCATTCTTAAGATTTCTGTTTGAGGGGCATCTGGGTGGCTCAATCAGTGGAACATGCAACTCTTGATCTGGGGGTTGTGAGTTTGAGCACCATGATGGGTGTAGAGATTACTTAAAACTAAAACTTCTTAAAATTTGTTTCTGTTTGAGTGAAATAATAGCATCATACAATGTAGAACTGAATGGAAGCTTAGATCTTTAGTCCTACCCTTTTATGCAGGAAATGAAACAAGCTCAGAGAAGAGAAATGATTTATGTAAAGTGACAGAACTAAGTGGTAGCAGAGATCCAAACCCAGATATCCTAACTCCTGGACAAATGATCTTTGGTCTATGTGTAGAGTACATACATCTGAACATAACCAACTTTAGACAAAATTGTTACATTAGTGAAATTTATTTTCTGACCCTCATCTCCTGTGTCCTGAGATTTTCCTTCCTCCTTGAGAAAACTTAAATTTTTTTCATTCCCTGGTCTTCTTCCCAACTCCCATCAGAGTTTATTTGTTCTGGGTATTAAACTCAGGAGCTTTTCTTCTGTGTTTTGGGTGGCATCTAACTACTTTAATTATGTCACATGATAGCTAGTGTCATATGGCTTCATGCTAAGCTTTTCAAGTATGGGTTTCCATTAGTATAAGGCCAAGTTCATGCAATAATTAAAGCCATGGATTAAATATTGTGATTGATCTTTACCAACCATCAAGTTATCTAAAGAAACTGGTTGTGGAAAAGAGTGATGAAATCTTTGCCCCTTCAGATGCACTGTACCCTCTGTACCCACTTCTGTGCTCCTAGAGGCTGATTTGTTTGGGCTACATCAAGGCTGCCTTGTCTTCTGGCCTCCAGTTGTGTATGAAGAATAAGGAGCATCAAGAGGTCAGAGGGTGGGAAGAGCAGGAGGTTGAGATATTGATTCCTTCAGTCCTGTCTTCACAGGATCTATAGGCTGTCCGTGTCCCTCTGTTGAAGGCCACAGCTACTCTCAGAGACCCCACTCCACACAGCTGGCTAGGTCCCAATAGCCACTCCTTCCCCTTGCTCCTGCAGGCCCAGAGGTGGTAACAGCTTCTCAATATTACTACTTCCAGAGTAAGTACTCTGGAACCCCTTCCTGATTCCCCTAACCACTGCTCGTGCTTTTGTAAGTTGTTCCTCTGTCAAACCCTACTCAGGTAGCTGGATTGAGTGTGCCCTCTGTTTCCAAGAAAGACCCTACCTGATAGTCAAGCAGGATGCTAAATACTTTGATTAAGGTATTTAAATATTTTTGTATTATCACAAGCATGGATATATTAAAGAGAAAAATGCAAAATACAAATTTACTGTTTTCTGCTAACAGGCATCTCCATGGAAAATTTGAGGGCATACTAGCAAATGTAATTCTCTTTCTTTGGGGAAAACTTATGATAACCAGAACTCAATTAAAACTTTTGCATTACCACTTCTTTTCTGGTCTTTGGCTTATAGTGGAAAAGGAAAAGGAAAGAAGAAAAATGAAAAGAATTTCATGGCAAGAATTCACCTTCCAAAAATGTTTTCAAATTATGCCCTGAGCCCAGAGCACTTACTTTACTTTAAAAAAAAAAAATCTGGTATTCACATTCAAAATTTTTTCCTTTATATATTTCTATTCACAAATATAATTTTACAAAAAGGCATAAATGTGATTATATCATACACATTTGGAGTTTTGGTGCAATCTTTTTATTTTTTATTTATATAAAAAAATTTTTTAGGTGAAATCTTTTTAAAATTCTCTTCCTGTTCTTCCCTCCCTCTCTGGCATATATCCCCCTTCCAAATAATCCATGACAGCAATTTCATCTCTATTCATACATATTTTTTGCAAGCTCATATTTTGTACATACATGCACGCACACACACACACACACACACACACACACACACACCTCTGTATATATGCAGTTAAGGGGTTATTTGGGTTATTGTTTTAGAAAAATAAGATTATACTATATGTGCTTTTTTGTACCTTTTTTCAATAAGAAGTATCATTTAGAAATTTCCAAGTAAACTGGTATTCTTCTCCTGACTTTTTTTTTTAGCTAATTGCACAATATCCCATTCAGTGGATATATCATAATTTAATTAACTATTCCCTACTAATGGCATTTACTTTGATAATCTTCTGTCACTACAAGCAGTGTGTGTGTCTGTGTTCATAATTATTTTGAATTTCTAAGACTTGGATATCCTGAAAAGGGATGACTGGGTCAAGTGGCCTGGAGATTTTTAGTTTTAATAGATGCTGCTAGATTGTCTTACAAAAAGCTGTAGCAGGTCAGATATTATCCAGCAACAAATGAGAATACCCTTTGCCCTGTATCCAACTAGCAATAAGTTACAGATCCTTTTACATTTTGTACCTGTTTCTTGGGCAATGTCTTATTGTTACTGTGATTTGCATTTCCCTTTGCTAAGAGCATCTTTTCACGTGTTGTTGACCATCTGGATTTGCATTTTGGCCTGTTTTTTTCTCTTGGCAGAAAAATTATATGTATAAAATAGAAATGTAGGAAGCTTAGGACATAGAACTACAATTTTGGGGGGGGATACTTATCTCCAAATTGCCTATCCTACAGAGAACATTGTTCAAACATATAAAGTGTAAGCTGATCTAGTTTTCTTTTTTTAAAGATTTTATTTATTTATGTATTTTAGAGTGAGAGAGCGTGAGCTAGGGGAGAAGCATGGGGGGGGGAGGGAGAGGGAAACAATCTCAAGCAGACTCCACACTGAGTGCAGAGCCTGAGATCATAACACAAGCGGAAACCAAGAGTCCGACACTTCACCAACTGAGCCACCCAGGGGCCTCCTGATCCAGATTTTTAAACGTTTTTGAATTGTTCGATAAGAATGTGTTCTTCTTCGAGGACTTAGGTTGAAAAATATTTACAAGAGTGAGTTTTGAAATAATTGCCTCTCTAAATCTTCTGCCCATTTTTACCTTGAGTTAAAAAGTTCTCTTTTTTTTAAATTAAATATATAATGTCTCAGACACCTGGGTGGCTTAGCGGTTGAGTGTCTGCCTTTGGCCCAGGGCATGATCCTGGGATCCGGGATGGAGTCCCACATCAGGTTCCTTGCAGGGAACCTGCTTCTCCCTTTGCCTGTGCCTCTGCCTTTCTCTCTCTCTGTGTCTCTCATGAATAAATAAATAAAATCTTTAAAAATAAACAAACAAATAAATAATATCTGCCTGCTGTTGTTAAAGTTTTTCCAAATATATTCTTTGTCTATTAAACTTATGGAGATTTTTATAATTTTATAAAGTCAAATATACCTGGGCCCAGTTTTGGTTACAAAAGTCTAACCTAGGGATGCCTGGTTGCTCAGTGGTTGAGTGTCTGCCTTGGGCTTGGGTCGTGATCCTGGGGTCCTGGGATTGACTCCCACATTGGGCTCCCTGCATAGAGCCTGCTTCTCTCTCTACCTGTGTCTCTGCCTCTCTCTGTGTGTCTCTCATGAATAAATAAATAAAATATATTTTTTAAAAAGTCTAACCTATTACACCTGCCTAATGTAGTTTCCTCGATTTTCTCAAAGGATACTTATTATTTCATTTTTTTTAAACATTTAAGCATTTAATCCATCTAAAATTTATCTGTCTGTATAAGGTCCAGTCTTGTTTTCTTCCAGATGTGCAAGTCAATTATGCCTGCCCTGTGTATTAAGTAGTCCATTTTTATTCCACACTTCTCCCTTCTCTTACAATTCTCCCTTCTTTCCCTCAATTCCTCGTCTCTCCCAAAATTCTTTAGTTGCTATCACAATTCTGTGGTTTTTCCCACAATTCCTCTTCTCCCCCACAGTTCTCTGGTTCTCCCATAACTCCTTATCTCTCCCCTAACTCTTTAATTTCTTCTACAGTTCCTTGCCTCTCCCACAATTTTCATTCTCACCCACAATTCTGTGTCTCTCACACAATTCTCTCTCTCTCTCTCTCTCTCTCTCTTAGAACTTTCCATCTTTGGCATAATTCTCAATTGTCCCCCACACTTTCCTGGTTTCTCTTACAATTCCTTATGTCTCCCACAATTTCCCATTCTACACCATGGTTACCTTTCTCTGACAATTCCTTATGTTTCCCATGGTTCTCTGGTTTCTTTCATAATTCCTTTCTCCTTGTTCCCCCAGTTCTCAGATTTCTCCCACAAATTTCTTGTCTCCCCTACAATTCTCACACACAACTCCTTATATCTCACACAGTTATATCTCTGTCTCTCTTACAACTTTCTGTTACTGCTACAATTTTTAATTGTCTCCCACATTTCTCTGGTTTCTCCTGCAATTTCCTATTCTCTCCTATAATTTCTAATCCCTCCCACAATTCCCTATGTCTCCCACAATCCCATTTTTTCATGATTCTCCCACAATTTCCCATTCTATCCCACAAGTCCATGTCTTTCCCCTAATTCTCCATTCTCCTCCACAGTTCTCTAGTTTGTCCCACAATTCCTTGTCTTTTCCACAATTCCTACTGTTTCCCACAATTCTCATTTTCATTCATGACTTCTTTTCTCACACACAATTCTGTTTCTCTTACAGCTTTCTGTCATTGCCAAAATTCTCAGCTGTCTTCCACACTTCCCTGGCTTTTTCCACAATCCCTTGTCTCTCCCAGAATTCCCCCTCTCTCCCAAATTATCTATTGTCTTTCACAATTCCCCCCATTTTCTCCCACAACTCCTTGTCTTTCCCACAATTCTTTGTCTCTCCAACAAGTCTCTGGTTTCTCCCATAATTCCCTTTCTCTCCCTCAATTCTCCAATTTTTTCCATAATTATTTTTATCTTCTACAATTCACCCATCACATTCACATAGCTCCTTCTCTCTCAGAAAAATTGTCTCTTAAAACTGTTGTTACTATAATTCCCCCTTTTCTTCCACAATTATCTGTGTTTATAATTCCCCATTCTCTTCCACAACTCATTGTCTCTCCACCAATCCTAAATGTCTCGCACTTCTCTGGTTTCTCCCACAATTTCTGTGTCTCCCAAAATTCTTCATTCTCTCACACACACAATTCTCCATTCTCTCCCCCAACTCCCCTTTGCTTCCACAATTTCTTATGATTCTCACATTCTTTAAGTCTCCACAGTTCTCCCATAATTCCTAATGCTTCCATAACTCTGTTTCTCCATAATTTTCTCACAATCTCTTATATTTCCCACAATTCTTTGTTTTGCCCACAGTTCCTCATTCTCTCCCATGTATTTTAATTTTCTCCATGAATTTTTATTTCAACCACAGTTCTTTGCTGGTCTCACAATTGCTTAGGTCTCCCACAATTCTTTGTTTCTCCACAATTCTCCCACAATTACTTATGTATCCCAAAATTCTTTGTCTTTCCTACAGTTCCCCATTCTCTCCAACAATTCCCTGTCTCTCCCACATTTCTCCATTTTCTCCCATGAATCCCTGGTTTCTCCCACAATTCTCTCTCACAAAAGCTTATGTGGCCCACAACTCTTCCCCTCTCCACAATTCTCACACAATTCCTTATTTTTCCCACAATTCCCCATTCTCTCTCACAGTTCTCTGTAGCTCTCACATTTCTCCATTTTCTCCCACAATTCTATCTCTCCTACAATTCTTTCACAGGTCTCTGTTCATTCCCACAATTCCCCATTCTCTCCTTCAATCCTCCATTCATTCCCATAAATCCCTATCTTTCCCACATTTCTCTATTGGCTCCCATGATTCTCTAGTTTTTCCCACAATTTTTTGTCTTTTCCAAAATTCCTTATATCTCTCACAGCTTTTTGTCGCTCTCACAATTTTTTCTTTCTCACGTTACTTTTGTTTCTCTTACAACTCTCAGTTCTCTTACATAATTCTCTCTCTCCCACAATTATTTGTCATTACTAAATTCTTGTATATGTTGAAATCTTTTTCTGGACTCCATGTTTTCCCATTGAACTGTTTATTCTTATATTACCATATTGATCAGGACTTATTATATGTTCTCTCATTTGGAAAATATTGCTCCTGCTATTCTGTTATTTCAAAAGAAAAAATACCTGACTCTTCTCAGATCTTTATTTTTTTTTTCACCTGACAAAAGAAGAATATCTTATTAGGCTTTTTTTAAGATATGAAAATTCCCCTATTGGCACTCTAACTAGAATTAATTGAGTTGATATATTAATTTGGAGAGAATCAATTTTTTAAATATTATCTCCTTCTCCAAGATTTGAAATGTCTTTCTATTTGGTAAGATTTTGTTTTAGAGCCCTCCATTCAAGTTCATAAGCCTTTTCATGGCAGTTCTGAACTTTTCTTATTAGCTTTCTTTTATAAATCTCATGTGGTTTTTTTTTTCAGTATTATGAATGGAATAGATGTTTACAATTTCCTTTTCTAGGCATTTATTGCTAGAAAAGAGAAAAACTATTGTTTTTAAAATATACATCTTCTTATTTCCACATGAATGATTTGAAAGAGTGAATTATGTACAGAGATGTGGAAATAGCATTCCAAATAGGAGCAACAGTAATAACACAAACTCTGAGACCAAGACATGCTTAATGAGTCAATACCTAGTAAAACAATCACTAGAGTTAAAGGCAATGGATAAGAGGAACAGTGGTAGAAGACAGAGTCAGAAAAATAGCCTTGGGCAAGATTACATAGTATCCTATAGGCTTTATCAGTTATCATTGCTTTGTAACAAATGACCTCAAAATTAGCAACTTAAAGCCACAATCAACATTTATTATCTTATAATCTCTGTGAGTCAGGGATTTGTCAATCATTTAGCCAGGAGGTCCTAGCTCCTGGTCTCCCTTGAGGTTGCAGCCAAGCTGTTCATCAGGGATTATAATCATCTGAAGGCTTGACTGGGACTGGAAGATCCACTTCTAAATTGGTTTACTCACAGGAACCCTGCTGCAGACATTTTTTATTTCAATCAATTCAATTCCTACTTAATACCTGAAGTAAAACCCTGAAGTATGTGTATAGTCACTTTTCTCTGATTACATTTCCCTGTCTTATATGCTAATTTTGAAAGATGTGTTTTGAATATGAACCTTTCTAAATGTCAGAGCCTGGCTATAAACGTCACAACCCATGTACATTTCTAAAGCCTATAAGTGTTCTCTTTTGGAAATACAATGGCATTTATGAGATCAAAAGGACATAAGAAAGGAAGCATGAATATTTTAAAGCAGGAAATATGGAGAGCCTCTAGATTTTGACACTCTCTTTGATGAAATATTGTGTGTAGCTCCTACTCTATTACAGACATAATAAAAGGCAATATCTCTCATCATGGAGACTCTATTACATCTACCTATTTATAAAAGGGAAGGCCTCATGTAAATGAAATGGGAGCAGACTTAGCCAGAGAGAATTATTCCACCCTCCAAAAGCTTACTCTCTCCTTTCAGAATTATGTTACAAGTTTATTCTCAGGCTATAACCCTATAATTTGTATAAGTTGTTGTTCCACATTTTTCTTTTAGTTTTATCAAGTTTATTCTCATGATTAAAAGTGGAAAAGCTCTCAGTAGTCAGCTTTCTATAGATCTTCTCCTGGTCAGATCTGCTGGACCTGGCAAAAATAAAGAGCCCCTGGTCCAGGAAGTAGAAGCAAAAGCCAGAAACTACATGAATAGTGAATCAGTCAAAAGTCAGAGAGAAGATAATGTCTTTGATGAAAATTTTAAAAATTCAAGAAGATATCCAGAATCCATCTAGCAGAACAGATGCCAAAAAATAATTGTCAGTGCAATGAGAAGGATATCTATAACTTTCCAATTGACTACAATTCTGTTTTTGAGAAGAGGAGATCATTAGGATCCAACAAAGCCTGAATACTATATCTCTTATCATCTGATTTCTTCTCTCTGCAATTCCATCTTCATCAGCATGACCTTCTGATAAATACGATGGTTTCTAGGTATATCATGAAGGGGGTGCTTTGGAGAAAAGACTCTGTGGTTCAAATCATTAGAAAAGTCTACACCCCTCTGTAAATTAATAAAATTTTCATTCTGGTTCACAAACTGAACTCTTATAAATTTTGTTTTATGGTTTGCTAGGTCCCAATTGCTTCCCAGAGCAGGAGAAAATAAAGTGGCATGCTGTTGTTTCTTTTCTCTCATTTTATATTCAAAAGGAAAATCAATACAATAATGTTGAAAGCACTTAAAACTTTTTTTAAAATCTTGAGAGTATGGATGGAGAAGTCTGAAATGGGGGAAAATATAAATTGTAGGATACTGCTAATGAAGCAAAATTTGTTTAATATATATGTATATATATATACAATAATCTAAACTGCTAACAGACTTTTGTAAATATAAGACATATTGAATTTAATAGATGATTGATGTCTAATTAGCAAAATTCATCTGATCATGAGTATTCATGCTAATACCATGAAGTTCTTAGCCCTTGGCAAATCCCCTAATATTGAAGGGACAGTTTCACTTGCATCTCTGTGCTGTAGGTAGTACTCTCTCTTTTGTGCAAGTGGAAAAATACTCAAACTAAACTTGTTCCAAAAGAAAGAGGAAGTTAGGATAAAGATTTCTCACAGAATCCAAAATCAGAAATATGATTGGCTGAGCCTTCAAAACCACTAGAATAAGAGACACAGTTGATGAACTCTATTATACTTCTCTCTGCTCACTGGCTTTATTCTTCTCCCTTACTGCAAACTGGCTTTCTCCAGGTGATGAAAAACATGATTAACAAATACTTCAGAGATTTAAGTCTCACTTTTTGAAGTATCTGATGACAGAAAGGAGACATCTTTCTCCTTTTTCGTTCTAAAGTCTTGGGCTCAGACTCTGATTGGCTTGACTTGGACCAGGTGATCACCTACTGACCAATGGGATGCAGGCTGGGGTGAGCTCATTTTGCACTGGCATTGGGTCTCCTAGGATAACCAAGTGAATCGAAAAGTGGTTTCCTGAAGAAAGGTGCTAGGGAGATAATCCCAATGAAGCCTGCAACCCTGAGTATAGATATTTGCTTGTGATAAACCCATCAATTCCATCAAATTCTCAAGGGACTGTGACTTCAAAATATTTTTGAACTAACGCCTTAGTGCAACTTCTGTCCTTTAATATTCTCCTCACTAGGGCAGATAAATATATGCTCCCCTCAACGTTTCTGTATTATACTATTACTTAAAATTTTTAAAGGATTGTACAAATACAATTCCCACAAATTTTAAATTATTGGAATCAAAATAACTTTATCATGCCAGAAAGACAGATTCCACAGTCAATCTCTTGGCAATGTTTGGTTGTTTTTCAAGTTGTATGTTATTATTCAGTTTACCAATTATGTCTTCAGTTAGAAAAAAAAACACATCATTTTACATGTGATATTTGACTAATGCCTGGCAATGATAGTTTCAAGGTTAATACTAGAAAAAAAATGGAGAATGAACTATTTAAGACTGAGAACCAGACCTCAGCTAGAGAAGACCCTGCTTCTGTCCTTGATTACTCTTAATATATTTTATAGTTAAGGATTTCTCCCAATACCTAAGCTTCTTTGTAAGGTAATAACTTCTGGAAACCACATTAACTTTCAGGACATTCTTATTCAGCTTTTATTATACAGTCCATAAAAAAATATGTCTTATTGATAAACTTGGCATAAACACTTGGTAAAATAACTAGGTTTTTTTTCTTGTATCAAGCTAAAATTATGTCCAAAGAATATTTAAGTTAAGGTAGATCATGTTGTATATGGTTACACCAATTGTGAACATTATCTTATAATCCAGCTGTATTAGCCTAATTTAGTGTCCTCATAAACAGAGACAAAATTCTGAGATTTTCAAACATATAGCTAAGGGATCAGTAGATGTGGAAGAAATAATACATTTTCCACCAAATATTCAAGTCAATTCCCTGAAAGATTATTTACTTGTGGCTGGTAATACTTACAATCATATAACTAAAGTCAATGGAAAAATAGGAATGAAGTTACGAACTATTTTTGACAGATGTGTTTCATCAATTAGGCAACATGGAGTAGGAAAAAGAGATCTGAAGTGAACTGGAATTTAGACCTGGCTTTATTTCCATTCTACTTTTATGACCTGTACTTTGGTCATGAACTGTCAAATGAGAGTGGTGAGCTCCAACCAAGCCATCTTCCAGCTGTAGAATCCGAAAATCTTATTTCCAACTATCACTTGGATTAGATTTGGTAGCAAATAGCTAAGACCCAAAATAACTGTGTCTTAAATAGGTAAAAATTTATTTCTTTCTCACATAAAAACCTTATGACAGGGAGGGGATACTAAAGAAGTAAGCAACCCAGCAGTGGTATAGCCACCCTCCTTCACAAAGCCCTCAAGAACCCAAGCTCCTTACAACCCTACAGTGTGGCCCTCATCCTTGTGATCTAAAATAGTAGCTAGAGATCCACTTATTATACCTGTGCCTTGGCAGTAAGATGAAGAAAGGGAAAATAAGATTAGAAACAAAGAGCACACACTGGCCATTTTTAAGGAAGATACTTGGAAACTGCAACACATTTCTGCTAACACCCCATTGGCCACACTGAGTTGCAAGGGAAACTGGGAAATGTAGTCTTCATTTTGGGTAGCCATGTTCCCAATGAAAGATGAAGAGAATGGTTACTGGGGAGTACCTTGCAATGTCAGCCAAGGTGACACTAAAAAATCAATATTTCAAATAGAGTACCAGGACATCTCATTCATTATTTAGCAGTAGAGTTATCCATATCCATAAAGAGTTAAGCCCATTTCTATTTCAACTTGCTTCAACAAATCTTTTGTTGTCTTCCTTTGCTAGTCACCGTGCCAACCCCTAGGGACACAAAAATAAATAAGGCAGGCTTAGTCCTTCTCATGGGGCTTATATAAGAATAGGAATGATCAGAACTAAGTAATAATAAGTGTGATAATAAGTGTGATGCTCTTATATTTGTAACAATTTATCCACCAATTCCTCTAGACTCTCTGGACAAGAGAAAAACATGAGATCTATTACCCATATTTGTCACAAAAACCAAAAAGGAGTTTTCTAAGATACCAGTTCCTGTGTTCTTTCCTGCTCTTTCTAGCAATGCTGCTAATTGATCTGAATTCACTAATTTTCCATGGTACTCTGATAACTTGCTGGCCAGTTTTTATCCTGACGGTCCAGAATGTTAAAATCTATGTTCATCTTAACATTTAAGAGTAGAGCAATAATAGTGCCAGAGATATTTAAGAATGAGTTTCCTTGAATTTCCACTTGAAGAAAGGAAGAGGCCTTGGAAAAGATTGAATCAAGAACTTTACAATTGATTGGATATACTTGGGGAAATTATATTGAGAATCCTTCTTTGTTAAATACTATCCAATCAGGACTTGCTATTCCTGTTTTTGCTTTATTTTAATATAATTTTCTTGAAACCTCATCAAATGCATATTTGCCATTAATCATTCACTACAAAGCAAGCTGTCTGCTGGTATTCATATAGTCTCACACATGTGTACATATCTGTACATGAACATTATAGAAAGAGTTGCTCAATACCTATAATGTATTCAGACAATAGAGAAGGAGCCCTTCAAAAATGAAATAGCAGTTTTTACAGAGTTTTATGTACAGGAATGTGTTCAACACTTAGGTATGGGAGTATAATTTTTTAATAATGAGAGAAGTTGATTACCATGTTCATATCACTTTCCTTCAGACAGGCTACTGACTTTCCTTTGGAAAAAAATCTTCATTTCCAATTAAGTTGTCAAGGGTCACAAGGATTTAGAAAGCATTTAACCACTGTCCTGGGTTGAATAGTATCCCTCCAAAATTCACATCCACCCAGACCCTCAGAATGTGACTTTACTTGGAAATAGGGTCTTACCGATGTAATTATTTAAAATGAGATCATACTAGATTAAGAAGGCTTCTAATCCAGTAATTGGTGTCCTTATAAGAAAGCCGTGTGAGGACAGAGACACACGGAGGAGAGCACCATGTTAAGACAGGGACATAGATTGAAGGGAAGCATCAACAAGCCAGGGAATGACAAGGATTGCTGGCAACTAGCAAAAACAAGGAGAGAAGCATGAAACAGATTCTCCCTCGGAAGCTCCAAAAGGAACCAACCCTGCCAACAACTGATTTTGAACTTCTAGCCAACAGAACTATAAGAAACTAAATTCCTGTTGTCTGCATATGACAGCAGGACTGTTGTAAACATCTTGCAGCCGTGATGGGACAAGCCTGAGGACCAAACCAGTCCTCTGAGAATGGCAGAGGAAAAATAGGAAAAGAGCCCGAGCTTTTAATAACATTATCAAGCCTCTGAATTAATTAACCTTGCAATCACTCTATCCTGAGTTTTCTTGTTAAATAAGATAACAATTTCCTTATTCCTTAAGCTCCTTTCAGTGGGGTCTTTAGCCCTTTGCAGTCAAAAACATCCTAACTGATAAGTCATTTCTGGTATAAATACAAAAGAGCAATACTTTAGCTCCATTTTATGTTAAGTAGACTTTTGTGCATTACTCTAGAGCTTAGCTATGAGGATAAAAAGATGAGTAGAATTGAAACGTATGTGAAGGGGAAATCTCTTATACAAAATAACTTGAAGAGAGAAAAGGCTATCTTCAGCTAAATGTTTTTGTGCAGATAACAATGACATCAATGGTCTTGAATTATTTAATACCTTGTTCCACGGTGTCATTTATGAGCAATGTCTTTTGCAGTTCAAGATTAGAAGCATCTTAACTTTGTATTTCATTCACCTTAGTCACATAGTTTTCAATCATCTGTTTTTCTATGTTGGCTATGCTTCAATTTATCTTTTCAATTTATTAAAACTTCTTTTTTGTACCTGAGCAAATACAGCAGAATACATGCAGAATGCAAAAGTAGAGAATATGTAAAAGTAAATAATCACCCCCAAATAAATAATCCATATCTAAAGCATTGGTTTTGCTAATATGAAAGGGTAACAAAGCAAGTAAAAATGAGCTGAAGATGACCAGCAAACTATGACAATAAAACTTGGGAATAGTTCTATGAAATGAAAAAATATATTTAAAAGTATTTCTTTCTGAGGTGAAAGTGATATGGCATTAATGGGCTTGGAGAATGAGTTTAGATGCTGAGTGGGGGCTTGAAATAGTACCAGGGAAAACTATAGTTCAGCAGCAAGGGCTGGAAAACTAGAAAGAATAAGTAAAATGGAGCCAAGGAAGAAGATGAGATCATAAAAAGCAGTCTATTTGAGGTTCAGCTCTAAGATTTGTATAATCAAAGTAAAAATTTTTCCATTTCAGGGACTGAAGTTATGTTGAAATGGATTTTGATAAAACTCATCATTCAAACTTTATGAGTACGACTCCATAATTGCTACCTATCCATTATATAGAATGTACCCACAGACTTCTGTTGGCTGAATTAGTTCTGACTCATTGGTATGTTTTTAGAACATTTAGATATATCGGTGGAATGAACATTTCAGGCAGTGTTGTCCAAATGCACCTCAATCAGAATACTTCAGTAGTTTCTGTCATTTCTAATCAAGCACTAAAACATTACAAACCACTTAAAACATTTCATAAAATAGGCTTTGGTGAATTTTGTTTCTTTAATTTCAAAGGAATTTAGCAACAGCCTAAGATAGTTGTTATTGCTGTTTTTAATGTTAATAATACTCCCCTCAAGAGAAATAAATAGTGACCTGGTTATTTATTCATTCACTCAGCGTTTATCAGCATTGCTCCATGCAAAGCCCTATACCAGGTGGGAAATTTTTTTTAATCTTTTTTTTTTTAGATTTTATTTATTTATTCATGAGAGACACAGAGCGAAAGAGAGAGAGAGGCAGAGACACAGGCAAAGGGAGAAGCAGGTGCCATGCAGGGAGCCTGACAGGGACTCAATCCCGGGTCTCCAGGATCACAACCTGGGCCGAAGGCAGCGCTAAACCACTGAGCCACCCGGGCTGCCCCAGGTGAGGAATATTTAGATGAATCAGACAGGGATTTTGCCCATTCTGATATCACAGTTAATTTGACAACATAAAACACATACACAAACGACTATAACAAGAGATAGGAAGTAGTAAATGTTAAAGGAGATGTGGACATAAAATTCAAGGACAGTGAGAAAATATTGCCATGAGAGAGGTACAGGAAAGGCTTTGTGGAGAAAGTGCATCAATGCTGAATTCATTTCTTCTTTCAAGAAAAATTTACTAGGAAGGTCTCAGCCCTCACGGAAGGTACAATCCAATGGGGGAGACAGCTGACAAAAGATAGAGATTTGAAATTTTTTTTAATTTTTATTTATTTATGATAGTCACAGAGAGAGAGAGAGAGAGGCGCAGAGACACAGGCAGAGGGAGAAGCAGGCTCCATGCACCGGGAACCCGACGTGGGATTCGATCCCGGGTCTCCAGGATCGCGCCCTGGGCCAAAGGCAGGCGCCAAACCGCTGCGCCACCCAGGGATCCCAAAAGATAGAGATTTGAGAGTGGAGCATTCCAGGGAAAGGGAAAGAGTTTAGTGAAATCAAGAAATGGAAATAAGGGAATGCCTGGATGGCTCAGTTGGTTAGGCATCCAACTCTTAATTTCTGCTTAGGTCATAATCTCTGCGTTGAGATCTCAGGGTCATGAGATGAAGACCTGTGTCAGGCTCCATGCTGATCATACAGCCTGCTTAAGGTTCTCTCTCCCTCTGCCCCTCCCTCACCTGCTCGCAGGCACTCTATCTCTCTCTCTCTCTTTTTTGAGAGAGAGAGAGAGAGAAAAGAAATAGGGTCAGTGTGGCCACAGCATAATAAGGGGAGAGTGATAGGAGGTGAAGTCAAAGGGGTAGGTCGGATTCAAATCATGTAAGACCATGTAGGCTATAGGAAGGAGTTTGGGTTTTACTCTAAGTGCTTTAGGAAGTCACTAAAGGGTTGTGCCGGAAGATAACATGATCTGGTTTGCATTTTTAGAAGATCCCTGTGGTTGCAGGATGGAGAAGGGATTGTAAGGAAGTAGTAGGAACAGGAACACCTCTGAGTAAGCAATGAAAAAGTTCAGGTGAGAGATCATGACTGAAATTCCATTGGTAACCAGAGAGAGAAGTGGCTAGATTCAAGGTCTGTTCTGAAGATAGATCCCAAAGACTTCCTGCTGGAGCAGTGTGAAGTATAAAGGAATAGAAGAATAAAAGATGACCCTTAGGATTTGGGCTTATAAATGGTGGTGACATTTACTGAAATTGAGAAGGCCTGCAGTGGGAGTAGGGCAGAGGGAAGAGATAACAAAAATCCTAATTTGACCATGTTACATTTGAGATACATTTTGGACATCCACGTGGAGATAAGTAGACAGTTACATATACAGATCTGGAGATCACTGGAGATAAAAGGGCTGAGAATATAGGTTTGTGAATCATTAGCATATAGATGGTCTTTAAAGCCATGGACCTGGAAAGATCAGTAGGGATAAAGTGTTGATAGAGACCTAGATTGGACAGAGACCTAGGACCAAGCCCTGGGACACTTGAGAGATGAGAAGGTTTTCATAGGCAGAAATCAGAAAGGCATTTAACAGGAGGAAATGAAGTGAACCAAAGCTCAGGGATGGCAAAGCGCTGAGCACGAGTGGGGAAGCATGGATAATCCATTTAGGGAGAGTCAATAATAGATACTAAGTCCTAGATTTGGTCCAGACTTCAATGGAAATCATGGAGGGTTTTAAATCAATGGAGTGATTCTGTCCCTGATCAAGTCAGAGTAACTTCTTTGTGATGCCCTTGTTGAGATACCACTAGAAACCCTCGACAAGATTGGTTTTTAAATCCTACCTGAAGACAACTGGAGAGCAAAGCAAAAGCAGGCAGATACTGCAGGGATCAACACTTGAAGAAAAGCATCAGCTCTTTGTGAATTTCCTGTGTTTATTTTATAGCCTCTTGCCTGAAGGCAAGTCCCACTCTTCACCTGGCAGGGCAGTGAAACTCTGTTTTCCTGGTTTGACAAACCCAAGGACAGAGTTTAGACTGAGGTGGGGGAGGGGATAGAAATCTGAATGGAGAGAGGCAGAAAGGGAGTACTTTTTTAAAAAAAGATTCATTTATGGGGATCCCTGGGTGGCTCAGCGGTTTAGCGCCTGCTTTTGGCCCAGGGCGCGATCCTGGAGTCCCGAGATTGAGCCCCACATCCAGCTCCCGGCATGGAGCCTACTTCTCCCTCCTCCTATGTCTCTGCCTCTCTCTCTCTCTCTATGTCTATCATGAACAAATAAATAAATAAATCTTTTAAAAAAGATTCATTTATTTAAGTAATCTCTACACCTAACATGGGGCTCAAAGTCATGACACCAAGATCAAAAGTTGCACGCTCCTCCAACAGAGCCGGCCAGAAAGGGAATACTTTAAGTCTGTGTTGAAACATTGACTAAATCTCTGGCTGATCCTGGAAGTACACATACAGAGGGCAGACTCCAAGAAGTCCAGGTAAGGTTAAAAAAAAAAAACACTGAGATTTTAGCTGCTGTTCACCATGGGGGAAACCGTTTGGAATTTGAGCTCAGCCAAGTTAACCGCCTGCAAAAACAAACAAAAAGTTCTTTTGGAAGAACAGAACAGAATCCAGAATCTCTAAAAACATGTCATTTACAATATCCAGGACACAGTCCAAAATTATTAGACATGTGAAGAAATAGGAAAGCATGACCCATACTCAAGAGAAAAAACAATCAATGAAGAAAAATCAATGGAGATGACCCAGATGTTGAAATAAGCAGACAAAGAAAATACACTTGTAATGAATAAAGCTGAAGAGTGAACTCATCCCTCTGTATCTTAGAAAAGTTGAACTTAAATCAGTGTATGAGATTAATTTGAGGATGCAGAGGCCAGAGATGGGAGAACAGTAAGGAAGCTTTGATGAGTGAGCAGTTCTATGGTTATAAAGATAAGAAAGATGGCAAAAAATTACTTTGAAAAATATCATCTGACTATGGGAAGAAGTGAGAGGAATCAAAGATGACACTGAGGTTTCAAGTATGGCTGACTAAAAGAATAATAGTACCATGGGCAGAAATAGAAATGTCAATAGAGGATATAAAGCTTGGATATTAGATGACAAATTCAGCTTTCAAAACATTGAGTTTGAAGTGTTAAAAAGATATCAAGATGGAGTATGCAACATAGAGTTCCAAATTCAAGATAAAGCTATGCAAAAGGTCAACATGAAGGCTAGGAAGAGTGATTTGGGGACATTTAAAGAAGTGCCTAAAAAAATGGATTAAATTTTCAAGGAAAATGTCTATAGGTAGAAGATAAATAATATATAGTATTTACATATTGCTGCATAGCAAATCAAAATGCTTAAAACAATGACCATTTATTTAGCTCATAATTCTGTGGGTTAGCAATTTAGGTTGGGTTCAGCTGGACATTTATACTGGTTTCTTACAGGCTTTCTCAT
This sequence comes from Canis lupus familiaris, assembly GCF_011100685.1. Taxonomy (NCBI): domain Eukaryota; kingdom Metazoa; phylum Chordata; class Mammalia; order Carnivora; family Canidae; genus Canis; species Canis lupus. The sequence goes on along the minus strand of NC_049260.1, from coordinate 16,259,532 downwards.
GTATCTGCCACCAGCTGCTGGGTCAGCTTTGCTGACAGTTGTTGGAATTAGGTTGAAATAGATATTGATAAAACTCACCATTCAAACTTTATGAGTATGACTCCATAACTGCTACCTATCCATTATATAGAATGTACATCTTTCAGACCTTATCTGAGATGGTTCATCGCTGCTCCATATGTTTTCTCATCATCTTGTAGTTTAACCCGGGCTTGTTGACATGAATTCTAAAAGAACAAGCAAAATATTTTAAGGCTCAGACTCGGAACCAGCAACACATTGCTTCTATCTCATTCTGCTGGCCAAAACTAGTCATCAGGCTGTCCCAGATTCAAGTAGTAGAGAGGTAAACTCCACACTTTGACGGGAGAAACTGCAAAGTCACATCACAAAGGGGCATGGATACAGAGAGGGGAATAATTTACGGCCATTTTTGCAAACTACCAAAAGTAGTCAAAGGACTTTGAATTTGCACACCCATGTTCACAAAAGCATTATTCACAATAGCCAAGAGGTGGAAGCAACCCTAAGTGTCCATTGACAGAAGAATGGATAAACAAATCATGGTATATACATGCAATGGAATGTTATTGGCCTTAAGAAGGAAAGAAATGTGCACATGCTATACATGGATGGACCTTGAGGACATTATGCTAAGTGAAATAGGCCAGTCACCAAAAAGATAGAAACTGTAAGATTCCATTTATATGAGGCATTTAAAATGGTGAAATTCATAGGAACAGAAAGTAGAATGGTGGTGGCCAGAGGTGGGGGGGAAATGGAAGTTGTTTAACAAGTACAGAGTTTCAGTTTTGCAAGATGAAAAAGTTCTGGAGATCAGTTGCACAATAGTGTAAATATACTTAACACTACTGACCTATACCCTTAAGTGGATAAGATGGTAATTTTTACGTGATGTGTTTGTTATCACAATTAAAAATAAAATAGCTGTGAAAAGATAGAATTTTGGATATGACCCATATTTGGGGAAGAAGAGGAAAAAGAGAACCAAAGGAAACAGATTTTGCCCAGTCTGGAACTAGCGGAAACCAATCTAGCGAGTGGGATTTGAAAATGGTTCTCTACTCTTCTGTCTTTAAGGACCACTGTAAGATAAAGGGTTCTGGAATTGAGTCTTTCCTCAGTAAAGGAAAGAGGAGAGCAATCTGCTCATCTGGGTCCCTTTTCTCCAAGATTCTAGAGTTCACATGATTTATCCAATCATCCAGGCTTGTAATAGAGTGGTAGAAATTCCAACCCCAGATCCACTTCCTTTTCTTATCCCTGCCAGCCCCATCTCCTAGTTCTGGACCTCAATTCTGGTCTCTTGGCTTCACATCAAATTGATTATTCCCTGTTAAGGATACAGTCAGCCTCCAGTGCTTCCCAAAACCACAGCCCCATTTTGCTCCCAGAAAACAGACATCCCTCGGAGAGTGATACACACCTTAGAATGGTTCCAAAGTTCTGCTGCACTCAGGGATTTGTTTGTCTGGGCTGTCCTTTTGCTGACACAGAAGGGATAACTTTCCTGCTATCCCAGATGGCCAGATTTGCTTAGTTCTGCCTTGTTCCCTGCTTACTCACTACTACATTCAAGATGTCTTGTGGCCAGAATTGGAGTCCTCTTGTCACTTGAAACTGCTGAAGATGGGAAGTCAGGGAAATGGGCATTCATCTGAACAGCCAAATGGGATACCAAAGTTAAGTAAAAACTTTAAGACCACCAAAATTCTATTCATAATCAAAATGCTATAACTGTCTCAAAAGTTTACGGTTTGTGGGTTTAAACCAAGATCCAAACAAGGTCCACACATTACATCTAGTTGTTTCTTTTAATATAAATCATTACCCCCTACCCTCTTTTTATTCATTTCACTGACTTGTTGCAGAAACCTGACCAACTAAACCTGAAGACTGTATCACACCCTTTATTTTTGCCTATTTCTCTTTTGTTTTGTTAAAATTCATTATTTCAATAGTGATACTTTACTTTTTAATTGAAGTATATAGTTGATACACAATGTTACATTAGTTTCAGGTATACAACGTGATGATTGGACAATTCTATACATTATGCCGCGCTCACCACAAGTGTAGCTACTGTCACCATACATTGTTGTTATACCATTGATTATATTCCCTACGCTGTGCCTTTTATCCCTGTGACTTATTCATTCCATAACTGGAATACTGTGCCTTCCACCCCCCTTTATCTATTTTGCCCATCCCTTTGCCTCCTTCCCCTCTGGCAACCACCAGTCCTCCATATTTATGGGTCTGTTTCTGCTTCTTTGTTTGACTTTGTTTTTTACATTCCACATATAAGTGAAATCATTTGGTATTTGTCTTTATCTATCTCTCTTATTTCACTTAGCATAATATCCTTTAGGTTCATTCATGTTATTTCCAATAGCAAGATCTCATTCTTTATTATGGCTGAGTAATATTCCAATGTACATGTATACCACATCTTCCTTATCCATTCACCTATCGATGGACACTTGGCTTGGTGCCATCCTTGGCTATTGTAAATAATGCTGTAATAAACACAGAAGTGGATATATCTTTTCATTTTTTTAATTTTTAAATTTTTTTATTTATTTATGATAGTCACAGAGAGAGAGAGAGAGAGGCAGAGACATAGGCAGAGGGAGAAGCAGGCTCCATGCACCAGGAGCCCGACGTGGGATTGGATCCCGGGTCTGCAGGATCGCGCCCTGGGCCAAAGGCAGGCGCCAAACCGCTGCGCCACCCAGGGATCCCTATCTTTTCAAATCAGTGCTTTTGTTTTCTTTGGGCAAATATACAGTTGTGGAATTACTGGATCATGAGGTATATCTTTTTTAAATTTTTTTGAGAAATCTCCATAACTGTTTTCCACAATGGTTGCACCAATTTATATTCCCACCAACACTGCATGGGGGATCCCTTTCTTCCACTTCCTCACCAACACTTGTTATTTCTGTGTTTTTGATACTAGCCATTCTGACAAGTGCAAGGTAATATCTCATTTTGATTTGCATTCCCCTGATGATTAGTGATGTTGAGCATCTTTTCATATGTCTGTTGGCCATCTGTAGTTTTCTTTTTTTTTATAAATTTTCTTTTTTTTAATTTTTATTTATTTATGATAGTCACAGAGAGAGAGAGAGAGAGGCAGAGACACAGGCAGAGGGAGAAGCAGGCTCCATGCACCGGGAGCCCGATGTGGGATTCGATCCCGGGTCTCCAGGATCGCGCCCTGGGCCAAAGACAGGCGCCAAACTACTGCACCACCCAGGGATCCCCATCTGTAGTCTTCTTTGGAAAAATGTCTATTCAGGTTCTCTGTCCATTTTTTAATCAGGTTATTTGTGGGGTTTTTTGGTGCTGCGTTATCTAAGTTTGTTATATATTTTGGATATCAATCCCTTAATGGTTATATAATTTGCAATTATCTTCTCCCATTCAAGAATGCCTTTTTGTTTGCTGATGGTTTCTTTCACTCTGCAAAAGCTTTTTAGTTTGGTGCATCCCCAATAGTTTATTTTTGCTTTTGTTTCCCTTGCCTTAGGAGACATATCTAGAAAATTGTTGAAAAGGCCAATGTCAAAGAAGTTACTACCTATGTTTTCTTCTAGGAGTTTTATGGTCTCAGGTCTCACAATTAGTCGCTAATTGAGTCTACGTTTATTTTTCTGTATGATGTAAGAAAGTGGTCCAGTTCCACTTTTTTGCATATGGCTGTCCAGTTTTCCCAGCACTATTTAAGTGACTGCCTCTTCCTCATTGTAAAATCTTGCCTCTTTTATCATATATAAATTGACCGTATGAGTATGGGTTTATTTCTGGCCTCTGTTCTGTTCGATTGATGTATGTGTCTATTTTTGTGGCAGTGTTGTACTGTTTTAATTACTACTGCTTTGTATTATATCTTGAAATTTGGGATTGTGATACCTCCAACTTTGTTCTTCTTTCTCAATACTGCTTTGTATATTTGTCTATTTTCTTGCTCTGGTGTCATTTAATTTCTTTTTCTAGCCCCTTTTTCCCTGAAGACAGAAATTAGCTCTAGAGGGGCACAGTTCAATGGAACTCACTACCAGAGTGGAAATGTCTTATGATGTGCACTGATACCATAGTCACTAGCCAAAGATGAAAATTGACACTTGAAATGTGGTTAGTGGGATTGAGGAGATGCATTTTAAATTCTTATTTTATTTTACTTAAACAGCTATATGTGACAAGTGGCTATCATAATGGACAGCACAGCTCTAGATGCTTAATTGAATTCCACTTCCAAGTTCTTGAAAAGAAGACTTCATAGGTTTTTTTTGTTCTTGAAAAGAAGACTTCATAGGTTTTTTTAGTATATGATTCCCATTGCATGACATAAGAGGCTTAGAGTGTTTGGTTGCCCCACCTTTTCTGGTGCTAAGAGTGAGCAGTGAGTTCAAGTGGTGATAGCCTGATCCTTCCAGTTCAAGTTCCCTGTCCACTTTTCATATAATGGCTTCATTCATTTATAATTTTTGCCTAAATCTGTTCTTTCATTATGGATTTCAAAATGGTGCCTTTCTAAGTCTATCACTCTGCCTACACTTATAAGCCAAAATTCTTCTATAAGGAACTTGCATTTACTAATTTTATATGGTTGGTCCAAAATACAGTTTATACAAGAAAAGACATGATAAATCCTTAATTATTTCTCTTAATTGCCATTAATGGCTGGAGAGAAATGCAGGTGTCTTGCATCTATGCAAAGCTTCTGGGATTTTATCCTGAGCTATGGAAAGCCACTGTGGATTTTAAGCAGGGGAAGAACAAAATGAGATTTTCGTTTTAGGAAGCACCATTTGGCCATAGCGTGGAAAATGAGTTAAAAGGAAAATTCCAGAGGAAGCCGTCATAATACAGGCCAGAGATGGTGAGGACCTGAACTCTAGTGAGGGTGGTGGAGTAGAAGAGTTTGACAGAATCCAGATTGGAAAGCAGAATCAACAAAATCTAGCTGTCAAATCATGTGGTAGATGGGGTAAACAGGGTAGGATGACAGGATGAACTCTAGAGTTGTAATTTGGTGAACTAAGTAGCTGGTCGTGCCATAAACCACCTTGAGAAATATAGGAAGAGAAGTAGAGAGAAGTTACTTTCCAAATGAAAAATGAAATCAGCCCAAACACAGACCTCTTGGACAGAAGGAATGATTTATGAAGCTGCAGCATAATTCTTTTCACTAGAATCTAACAAATAATAGTGAGTACATACTATACTCAGGAAAAATTGCTGATATAGGATCATCTGGATTCCAGAGATCTATAAATAAAAAGCAGGAGTTATTTTATTAGCATTAAGTATTTAACCCAAAGAAATTAAATTCCAGGCTCTATTTCTAATCCATTTTTAAACATGTTCCAAATTCCTATCTATCATTTTTTTCCTATTGCTTACAGAGATGTGCCTACTATTTTAGGAAGTCCTTAATAGTGGATAGAATGTTTTCAGAAGTGAAAAATGCTGTGCAACTGTATAAGCAAAAATCTCAGTGGTTGTATTCGTTTGCTAGGGCTGCCATAATAAAGTACCACAAACCGGGGGGCTTAAGACAATAGAACTTTATTGCCCACAGTTCTAGGGGCTAGAAGTCCAAAATCAAGGTGGCAGCAGGGCCATGCTCCCTCTGAGAGCTGTAGGGGAATCCTTCCTTGCCACTTTCTGGCTTCTTGCCTCTTCCTAGCTTCCAGTGGTTTGCCAGCCATCTTTGGTGTTCCTCGGCTTGTAGATGCATCATTCCAATCCTATGTCTTTACGTGACATTCTCTCTGTGTCTCTGTCTTCATATGGATATCTTCTTATAAAGTCACCAGTCATATTGGATTAGGAGCCCACTGTACTCAAGTGTGACATTATCTTAACTAATTATATCTACAACAACCCTGTTTCCAAATAAGGTCATATTCTGAGGTACAGGATGTTAGGACTCCAATATATCATTGTTGAGGGACACAATTCAACCCAGTAGAGCAGTCTAAAGACCTATACTGAATTATGGAAAGAATAGTTTTCATTTGAAAATTATCTCCTTGGGGCGGCTAGGTGGTTCAGCTGATTAAGCGGCTGCCTTCAGCTCAGGTCATGATCCTGGAGTCCTGGGATGGAGCCCCGAGTTGGGCTCCCTGCTCTGTGGGGCATATACTTCTCCATCTCCCTTTGCCACTCCTTCTGCTTGTGTGCTCTCTCTCTCTCTGTTAAATAAATATAATCTTTTTTTTAAAAAAAAAAAGAAAATTATCTCCTTTAGCATTATTTCAAAAGCATGATATTGATTGCTCTTTGGAGAAACTGAAGCTTAGTTTCATTTTTTTTTAAATGACATTCACAGAACCTTGTTGTCTCTAGCAAGGTGAAAAAAAATAAAGAATAAGAAAGTGATAAGACATGCAAATGTATTTAGTAAAGATTGTTTAAAGTACTTATATAATTGTATTTTATGATACATTTCCCCCAAGCATTTTTCTGAACATTTTCTGAAACTAATATAGTGCAAAACATTCATTCTTTATCTGAATGAAACACTAATTATTGCTGACATTATGTATTAGAACAAAACAAGATAGTGTATGTAAACAATTTAACAGTTTGCAAGTACTCAATAGCTGTTAACTGCTATCAATATAGAGTATTCTTAGAATTGCAATGAATATTAAAGAAGTTAATACCTGTGAAACACTTATAATAGTGCCTGACACATGGTATGTACTCAATATATGTCTAGCTTTACTGTCAACATCACCATCATTATATAGGATGGCAAAGTGTCTAGGCTTTTGGGTGGTCCAGTTGGTTAAGCGACAAACTTTTGATTTTGGCTCAGGTCATGATCTGAGGGTTGTGGGATAGAGCCCCAAGTCCTGAGTCACCAAGTCCAGCTCTGCGCTCAGCAGGGAGTCTGCTGGAGATTTTCTCTCTCCCTCTGCCCCTCCCCACTGCGTGCACATGCTCGTGCGCTCTCTCTCCCTCTCTCTTTCTCTAAAATAAAGAAATCTTTTAAAAAGTATAAGACAGTTGAGTGTCCAAAACTGTGATCAGCACTTGAACTCAACATTTTCATATAGTTTCATTAGGTAGGGTTTCTTTAAATTTCATTTAAACTATAGAATTCATCCCTTATTTAGTGAACAAGTGTAGGTTATTTAAATTTAGTTTTTTTGAAATTGTGCTAATTTCTTTTTTAATAAAGGGATTTTATATGCCCCCAAAGTATACATTTTATTTACTAGTTAACAGGAACATGACTTAAAAATAAGCTACTGAAATCATAATCAGTGTGTTGTGTGATAAAAATATACTTCATCTCCAAGTATGGTAGTATTCATCTACAGTCGATTTTTCCTGCGACAGATTTGATTTGACACTCCTTCATTCATACAATTTTTGTGATTAAACCTGCAGATTTCTCAAGTATATAGATTTTGAGTTCAGTTGGTGGTCGAGGAATAGAGTTCCATTTAATTCCATAGCCTTTCTTCAAGTCACTTCCCCAGTCGAGGTCCTCTTGTGGGGCTGGTCTTACATCCAAGTCATTAAAAATGTCAGGATTTTTCTAAAGTATCTTTTCTAGTTGCAGACTCAAATGTACATTCAAAAAAACAAATACAAGCTTTTTAAAAAAAATGTAACCACAATAACAGCCATGGTCTAAAACAACAGTTCCATTAAGTTTGGGTTTGGTGTTTTTCTTTCTCTTTCTTTCTTTCTTTCTTTCTTTCTTTCTTTCTTTCTTTCTTTCTTTCTTTCTTTCTTTCTTTCTTTCTTTCTTTTTCTTTTTTTTCATAGTGATGAGTACAAACCAGTGGTCCTTAGGTCTTAGCTTTAAAATGGTTTGTGGACTGAAAAAATTTGAGAACCACTGCTCTGACCAACCAAACTAAATTGATAGTTGTAAAACAGGAATGTTTATCCTCTGAAGGAATACTTTATACAGCAATTTTTGGTTAATGTTAAAGCAGCCGTTTTTAATATCAGTTTGAAAATGAAATTTTAATGTATTATCTCCCTCTTATGAATTACTGTTCATAAACAAGAACATTTAGTGGGTCTTTTCTGTTCTAGTAAAATGTAAACTGAAGGAAAACAGTAGCTTATTAAAGCTCCAAGAATGGCTTCTCAGTTCCTTGTCAAGTCTCAAAGTCCCATAATTCTTTCCCTTCAAACAACTCTGAAACAAAATGACACCTCTAAGGAGTAAGCATTTTGGAAACCAATAAAGGAAAACATTAAAGCATGTCTGACACAGACCTCTCCTCCACACTTCCCTGTTCTTCCCATCTTCCCTACATAAGTATGAGTCAGGTAATGTTAACTTTGAATCATACATTCGTTAGTTTCTTTTGAGCATTACATAAACAAAGTTTTGATCATAGCCTATGAGGCAACTGACCTGTAATCATTTGCATTTCAACACATGTGGCTTGAAAACAGAGCAGTAAGTTACCCTACATGCTCTTTTATTTGAATTCCACAGGAAGTTACTCACCAGATCATTTTTTGTGATCCAAGAATGCACTAAAGAAATAGATTATACCATAATAAAATGCTTACACAACAATAACTTTTGAGTGAAGCATTTAAATTACATTATGTATGCAGGAATACTCCCTTTCTGAAGTTGATAACAATACCTCCATTTATTGAGTGGTTCCCTATGGGGCAGGCGCTGTGCTCAATGTGTTACAGATGTTTCCATTCAATCTTTCCATCAATCCTACCATGTATGTATTATTACCTTATTTTCAAATGAGGAAAACAGAGCTTAGTCTGCAAATATTTATTGAGCAACTACTATGTTCCAGACCCTGTTCTAGGCCATCAAGTTGAGGATTAGAGACATAAAGGAACCTGCAGTTGGGCACAGGCCTGTCTCAGCTCTTATCATGATCCCATATTGCCTTACTGAGAAGAATGTTAAAGAAGCAATTCAAGTATTTGTATCATAGAATGTCTTCCTCTTAGTTCTTTATAGATTTTATTACCATCTTTCCTCATAGGCAACTCTATAATCATTGACCTTTATATCTGGAGGGGAACCTAGAGAAAAAGGATCCTTACATTTTCCAACATTTGAATTTTCTCAACTAAAATGTTCAAATAGATGTAGAAATTCCTGTTGTCTCTTGAGATGTGTCTCAATGAAGAAAATATTCTTTTTTAAAAAAGATTTTATTTATTTATTCATGAGAGACACACAGAGAGGCAGAGACATAGGCAGAGAGAGAAGCAGGTTCCATGCAGGGAGCCAGATGTGGGACTCCATCCCAGGACTCCTGGATCACGCCCCGAGCCAAAGGCAGGGGCTCAACCGCTAAACCACCCAGGCATCCCAATGAAGAAAATATTCTTTTTTTTTTAAAGATTATTTATTTATTTATTCATAGACACAGAGAGAGGCAGAGACACAGGCAGAGGGAGAAGCAGGCTCCATGCAGGGAGCCCGACGTGGGACTCGATCCCAGGTCTCCAGGATCACACCCCAGGCTGCAGGCGGCGCCAAACCGCTGCACCACCGGGGCTGCCCTGAAGAAAATATTCTTAATTTTTATTTGGGAACTTTAAAAACCCACAAAATTCATATACATGGAAGATATGTCACCATGTATTTTGTTTGATTACTGTCTTATGTGAGATAAAATTTGAGCCTAAGTTTTATCTTTCTTTCTCTCTGTAAAGACATAGTCTCTAGCAATTACTTTTTACTTTTTTGTGAAAAATAAATATGCTTCAGATAATGTGAAGGGAAAAAAGACTCTTCAGAGAGATGATGATGATTACACTCTATGGGTTTTCTATAGTAGTAACAAAGCTATATGTAATAGAGCAGTGAATTTTGGATATGTGTAAGAAAGAGATTGTGCCACGATCTGTAGTTAGTCATCTTGTAACTTTTCCAGACTGATGGAACTCCATTTTTTGAACAAATGTTATTTTGTTAAGTAAATGCCCATTTAAACTTCTATACAAAGGTTGTAATTATAGCAGGAAGTTGTTGGGGACAGGGGAAGTTAAATTTGGTTGTCTTGTCATACATCAGGAATGATTTCTTGGAAGTCTAGTCCAGATTTTCGACTGAGGTTTGCTGTTTCCCTTTGCTGTAGTTTCAAGTAATAACTTTCCAATATTTTGGTTCTGAGTGGGAGATTTATGCAGGAGGTGGGGCATAGAATCAGACTTTTGTGCTGGTTTTGTACCAAGGAGCTCCAAAAGACAGTGGAATGTGAGGATATCACTTAACATTATATTATGACATAAAAGGCTCAATGTGAAACTTCTAAAGGAGTGCTGTCCTCTAGAACTATAGTGCTTATCTTGACAAGTAAGCCCCATATATAAAATGTATAGTAGCTATATGAAGACATAAAAAGAAACAGGTGAAAAAAAAAAAAAAAGAAACAGGTGAAATTAATTTCAATAAAATATTTTATTTAACTCAATATATTCAAAATACTATTTCAACATGTAGTCAATAGAAAAATTATTACCGAACTACTTTATATTCTTTTTTTTTGTACTGAGTTTGTGAAATCTGGTGTGAACTTTACACTTACAGCACATCTCATTTGTGACCAGCCAATCTTATTTTAATTATTTCAAGAGCCATGTGTGGCTAGTAGCTACCATATTAGCCTGCACAGGGTGATCTCTAGAGGCAGCTTCTTTGAATAACTAAGAGTTTTCCTTTCTTAAACGGGAAAGCAAAAAGTACTCCTGTTCAGGGTAATATCAACTTCTATGTTCAAATAACTCTTTTTACCACCACCTACAAGAAATATCCCCCAGGTTCATTTGATTTTCTCAAATTATCCCACCCAGAGAGAGTGGTTGCACAACTTTTGGATTTTAAAAGAAATAAATGAAAAAAAGGTTGTTAACAACAACAACAACAACAACAACAACAACAACAACAACAAAAATTCACATTTCTCTTTGGACAAAAGGAAAGAGAAGGGTGTTTTTCTAAATCAATTCACAAATACTTATCAAGTTGATCCTATGTGCAAGACGGCTGTGCTAGTGGTAGACAGCACATTATTAACAGTTCATTTCATTCTTAATTCCTGCAATATGAGTACCGGCCACAGTAACTTCGTTTTAGAAGTATTCTTCTAGTTTTCAAGGTAAAAAGAATAAAAGTTGATACCGAAATCAACTTTTCAGTATACAACTTGATTTATTACTGTGGAATAATTCGCACGGGTTAGTGTTAGACACATAATAACTGCCTCCTTAAATACAAGGTATGTTTTTACTCAAGCAAGAATCTCAGTTGTAATAACTGATCAGTTTGGTGGACCAATTTACCTTAAACTAACCAAATTGACCAACTTCTTTTCGCTATAAGGAATGGTAATATGGGTTTGCAATGTAAATGAAAGAAAGAAAAATTAGGCACTTCCTACATAAATATAAAGCAGCGCACAACTCCTTATTCTTAAACTTCTGCGAACTGGTTTTACCTTCCGGAATTACGGAGACTGTGCTGCCAAATTAGCTGAGTCTGGGTCCAGACTGGATTTGCAGCACTAGAATCAAGCATGTTGGGGGAGGTGACACAATCACGAGCTAAGTCCTCCCCACCCCCCGCCGCACAGACCACGCTGAGCCTGCCCAGATGTTGCTCAACCCTGAGCTGTCCCCCTGAGTCCAAGGCTGCGAGAGAGGGCGCACGGCGAGGACTTCCGGCCACCTCCTTGGGCCCCCTAAACAGATGGAGTCGCTTCTGGTGGCCACGAGGCTCCCGGGCCTCGAGCTTGTGCCAGAGGGCGTGCAGGCGAAGGCAGCAGAAAGATCCGAACACCTGCCTTCTTCGGGGCCAGTGAGAAACCTTGCACCGCCCGCGCAGACCTGGCCCGCCAGGAGTGGGGCTCTAATCTCAACCTCACACCTGCCTTAGGGAGGAAGACAAGGGCTCTCCAGGTGTCTGGGTCCCGGGATGATGAAAGCGAGCTGTTAAAAGGCGTGCACCGGAAGCGCAGCGGGGGACGCGAGGTGGCCGCGGGGCGTGGGAGGACCGGGACGCCTGGGCCCAGGCCTGAAGGGATGAAGGCACTGGCCTTCCCGGAGATTTCCCTTTACTTTTTTTCCTTCTCGTAGAGAGGGTTGGCCAGTGGCTGCAGTAGCTTTCCACTCAGCCCAGCGACTTTTACAGAATTTTGCCCAGGCGCACGGAGTCTGCTAGGCACCTGGCGTTGGGAACACGAGGTGGAACCGCACCCCCCACCCCCCCACCCCAGCGACACTCAGTCCCGACGCCCAGGCCTCTTCCCACAAACTCTCAGTCCTTTTGGATTCCGTTGCCGTCTGGGGATTGGTTTTCCTTAACCCAGGGCTTCCCTATCTTGGGCTGGAGGAGTTAGGACCTCCCTCGCTTTCTCTCCTCCACCCTGGGCCAGCCTGATTTTTTAATCTAATCTTTTATTTAGAGTCAACAGTGGAGCAAGAACCCCAGGCTCCTGCCAACAAGATATTTTAAAATAATTCCCCAACCTCTGCTGAGTGGGGCAGCCTCAAGGAACCTCCTTGTTTTTTTTCCTCGTACAGATTTAGGTACCAGGGAGCGGGGACTTTGAGAGTCGAGGTTCATGCCCGAGGGCTCTGCAGACTTTGGGTGGGGGGCGACTCAAGCAAGACAAATGAATTCCAAATATTAAAGATATAACACAACTGCCTCGATTTGGAGAGCCTTGAATCAAATCGAGAGACGAACCTCCAGGGGGCTCCAGGGCACAAAGCTTACGTGTCCCCATCCTGGGGGACGTTACGGAGGAGGGGGCGGCAGGTGAGTGCCCAGCGTGTGAGCCTGGATAGGGCGGATCCTGGCCCATTAAAGGATGTGCCCATAGACACTATGCTCCCCACAAACACCCACTGAGGAGTCAGACCGAAAAGACACCCACTCACTCCCCGGGTCCTTGACACCCGACTGCGCCCACTGTGCCTCGCCCACCTCCCTCCCCAGCTAGGCGGAGACCACTGTTCTCTACATCCTTAAGTAGCCTCCGACCTGCTCGGACCCTTAGCCTAGGGCTCCCAGCCTTTAGCTTTCATTGCCCTTCCCCTTTTCTTTCCCCTGCCGCCCGCCGACGCCCCCAGATCTCTCCGGCTCGCCCTTCCTGAAAGTAGGCGAGGCCCAGAAGCTGAGGTTGGGGCGAGGAAGGAGGGAGGAGCGAAGCGCGGCGGCCGGGGGCGTGTCTTCCCAAGCCCCGCCCCCGGGTGCGCGCGGCGGTGGCGGCGGCGGCCGAGCCTCGCTCTGAGAGACAGGTATCGCTTAGGCGCCATGTTGTGAGCGGAAGTGGGGGAGCGCGCGGCCGCCGCTGTTCTGCTGGGAGCGGGCGCGGGAACCGGCGGGGGGGGCGGAGCTGTAGTCCCGGCGGCGGAAGGAGGAGAGGAAGAAAGGGGCGAGACCCGGTGCCCGGCAGCGGCGCGAGGCTCTCGCTCGGCGCGCGGACATCTCCAGCCAGGCGCGCGGCGTTCGAGGGTCGGTGTCGGCGCCGAGCCCTCTCCCGGGCAGCCGGCGCTGGTGCTGCTGCTGCTGCCGCCGCCGCTGCTGCTGTCGTGGGGCTCGGGCGGCGACAGAGCGGGGCCGGCCGCGGGGCGGGCGGGGAGGGAGGAGGCGGTGAAGGCGGCGGGCCGGGGGGGAAGATGCCGCTGGCGCAGCTGGCGGACCCGTGGCAGAAGATGGCTGTGGAGAGCCCGTCCGACAGCGCTGAGGTGAGTGCCGCCGGGCGGCCGGGGGCTGGCGCGCCCCTCCCCTCGCCCCCGCCGGCCAGCTCCCCTCCCTGGAGCTGGCCACTTGGCCCCTTCCTCTGCTGCTCGCGTCTCCCCTCGGTCTGGGATTCCGGTTTGGGTAGTTGGGGTTGGTCTATTTGCCCTTCTCTTCCACCCGCACCCTCACCTCCCCTCCCTCGCTCGGGGGGCTGTGGTGTGGTGGCGCGTAGGGTTTGGAGTGGGCGCTGGGGCTTTGCAAGAAGCTGATTTTAATCAACTTTGCGTGGGGGGACCGGGAAGCGGAGCGGGGGCCGAAGAGGAGTTGGGAAGTTTGGCCCTGCCTGCTTGGGGGCTTCCCTGGACCCTGGCGACTTTGGAGTGTAAGGGAGGGGTATGGATTGGGTTCGCTGGGAAGCAGGGACTCCCGAGTCCGGCCAGGGGAGGGAGTTGGTGCTGTGAGTCGGGCGCGCAGGGGCCAGAACGGCCCAAGGCAGGACTGGCGACCTGTGGGGGCTTCGGGTAAGGGGTACAGGACAGCCAAGGGTTTTTGCCTTCCCCCCAGTCTGTCTGCCGCAGCGGTTTCTGCTGGTGCAAAGGAGAAAGTGGAAGCCTGAGATCCACCCCCCTCCCCCATTTCTGAGGTCGCTGAGCTCGAGGACCCCAGTCCCTAGGAGCTTTAACTTGAGTTTCCTGTCCATGGAGGTGAGAGGGTGATGTTCAAGGCGATCATTAGCCGCCCTAAAGGGCTTTCAGGTTTTCTTCGCCCGGGATCTATTCGATGACGGTCCCTGAGACACCTAACCGAGTGCCAAAAACCCAAAACAATATACCCAAACACGGCAAAACAATTTCCCCGGACACAGCCTAGCATCGAGCTTTCGCAGCCGTCCCTGTCCCAGAACCAACTCGGGGTCTGCGAAAATAATCCAGACAAGACCCATTCCAGGGCATCAGCGCTCCTCTCCGAAGTGGAAAATCAATTCCTGATGGTGGCACGTCTGTGATTCTCCCTTCTTGACTTTTTGCTATCTTCTATCCCCGCAGCGGACTTTGGGGGATTACAGGATGATAGCCTGCGTGTGTGTAATAGTTAGTGAGTGACCCCATTTCTGGAAAGCATGACTGAAACGCGGGGGTGGAATGGGGCAGGCTCTGATGAGTGGTGTACTTGGCGGCAGCCGCTGCCCTGCCGGCCTCCGCAGTGTGAGAGGTGGATAGGGTTACTGGTTACGTCAGTAAGACCGAGGCTCAGTTTGATCTGAGATGCGGGACACTTGCATTCTCGGGTATAATGGAGGGGGAGGGGAGTCAGTTCAAATTGCTTTTCAATTTTTTCCTAGTCACCTCCACCCACTGCTGTATAAAATGTTTACTTGCTCTCCTTAACGTGAGCAGAGTTGTAATAGTGCTTACGGCTGGTACTTAGTATTTTGTGACTTGGATCATATTTTTAAAATCTAAGCTAAACGCTGCTCTTCAATGGAAAAGATATTGATAGATGTTTTCTAAATATTTTTAAAAAGGAAATCACGTTTTTAAGACTAGCAGGATTACATTTAAATTTTTGTTAGCCTGTTTAATACTATCGATGTATTATAAGGAAATTGAATTTAAAATGTTTTATCATCCTTTGAATGGATAGTATGGAAATTAGTATGCAAACAGACTCTTTTCATTCATTTTTTCCTTCAGATTTATTTGCATTGAGTAATATAGCTAAAAGCTTTATAAAATATGTTCTCAAAGTGCTGACCTTGTGAAAAGAAATTGAATTGCTTTGAGCCTGATTGTTACATGCAAACGGTAACATTTGCAACTCATAATCAGTCCACATTTCTGCTTGGCACGTATCAATGTGTTAAAAAATCATTTAAAATTCCACCTTATCTTTTTTCTACATAGCATACATTTGGATAAGGAAGGCACAAAACTGATATTTATTTAGCACTTACTATATGCCAGATACTGTGGTACATGCTATTTCATTTTATCCTTCCTATGACCCAACAGAGTAGGGTTGTGATCCTCATTATTACAGATTAAGAAACGGAATATCTGAAGTTAAGGGCACAAAGATTATAAATAGTAAACGACAGAGCCATAACTCAAAGCCGAGTGGGTATAATTCATGTGCTTTGCTTTATATTAAGGTAGCTGCTTCAGATCCTTTGTGGAAAAATTCAGGGTATAAATAAATAAGCCAGTAGTTGGAGGTCATGTATTTTTCAGAAACAGTTACGGTATTATAAGCGATCGCACTTGTTAAAGCCTAGTTATTTCAGTTACTGTCATGGTTTCCAGAACCTGGCAGATAGGATTCCACAACTTGCCATTTTCAAAGAATTTTCTTGATATTCTGGCATAAGATATGTCACAGGGAGCTGGAGTTGCCTAGATTAATTTTTTAAAGATTTTTTAATGGCCTTTAGATATTTTGTTGCCTTTGGTGGTTCATCTGTTTCAAGTAAATTACTTCTGATACAATTTTGGAAATTGAAGCCAGCAAGGAAAAGGTTGAGAATTTTCATTCAGAAGTCTAATATTGAACTTAATATTATGTCTGCTATTATGCCATCTCCTCCCCCAGTAAGTTCTTAATAGAAAGTAATTATATTTTACCAGAATAAAGTCATTTTTTGAAAGATATTTACTTGAGTAAATTCATCGAAATTTTTTCTTTCTGGGCTAAAAGGTGTCAGGGTTGGTCTCTATAGAGATTTACATTTGTGGTCTGATTCCTAGTAGATTGTAAAATCTTGAAAGGAGAGCCTTTTTTTCCTTTGTATTCTCAGCACTTAACACAGTGCCTGGCACATGTATATTATGAATCCAATAGACATCCACTGAGTGAATTATGATGGTCAGGAATAGGGTGATTATCAATGTTACTTCTGTTCTAATCATTTTAATCTTACATTGAAATATGAGCAATCTTAAAAACCTGAGTACCTCACCGAAAATACAAGGCAGTTTCTTCATTCCTTTACATAGCCTTCCTGCTTTTAAGACCTCACATGGGTCTCATGGTGCTCAAAACAAAAAAACCCTTGTGGTTAACTCAAACATGGGTCATAACATGATAGGCTAGAACTAGGCCAAATGTTTAAAGAAGCAAATTTAGGATAATAAAGGAAGTACTATGTAAGCAGTCAAGGTTAGTACAAGATTAAAAACAAAATAGTGTCCTAAATAGTCTAGGTGAATTCACAACTCTTTAGTGAGTTATTTAAAGATGCTAGTATGTTTTTGAGTGTCTGACGGTTTAGGAGACAGATATCAAGGAATTGTGACTATTCTGTAAATTCCTTGCCACTGCTGTCAGAGATAACATTTACTAGATCATAAGCCTGACCTAAAGTGACACTTTTTCTAAGTTTTCAATAAAGGATAAATGATAGTAAATGTAAATAAGAACAATTTTAATTAATTTAGCCTTAATATACTTAAGGTTATTTTTGCTTTATAGAAATGTGCTGTATAAAAATAGCCACCTTGAATTGTTTTAAATAGCAAGTACCCATAATGCATTAAAATATTAATTATATAAATATTTTCTTTATAAAAAATGAGACCCTTGTGTTGGAAACCATCTTCAGTGAATGTGCATCCATTTTTATCTTCAAAGATTGTATTGGATTCTGGAGTATTTCTACTATATTGATATTAGGTTTCTTATTTTTATCTGTAGGGAAATACATTCTATTGAAGTATGATCATTGATTTTGAAAAATGTTTTATTAAGTTTCTTTTCCTTTTCCTGTTTCATTTCTATCACCTTTCAGGTTTTTTTCTTTCCCCCAAGTGAAGATCTGAGGAGAGGACAGGTATTGTTACATGTCAACTGTCAATAGTAACTGTGACACATTACTGAGCACTTCATTGTTTTCAGTGATTATGATATTATAAGATGTCAGTTTTTGTTCAACTAAAATTTAGGAAAGTTTGCTTTTTTTGCAGCTCTTCCTATACTAATTGGATTGATCCAAAATGTGAAACTTCTTTGGTACATTTAAATTTTAAGATAAAGAGATAAACCTAAAGAAACAAGTATAGGCAGACTTTGCCTTTTCTTTAGTATGTTTCTGGAAATTAAAATGAGTATATCCTATTTTTATTTAAGGAGACTGGCATAATTGGGATGTGCACTCTTGACCAAGGACATGATAATTGGTAAATTATAGATAAAAAAATATAGTAGATCATTTATCGAAAGTCTGAATTGCAGAATTGTAAAGATTTTTTTAAAAATTTATCACACACTAAAAAATTCATATCATTGTGATCATTGACAAGATTTGCTCTAGAGTTCCATACTCAGGGACATGTGATATAGCAGGCTGTGAATGTTGGGTGATGTCAAGGGCGCCAGTTTCCCAGTGCAGACTGGATGCTTTAGACCCAGTGATCCAGATTACAGTGTACAACAGTGACATTTTGGTGGTCCCTTGGTAATGCATGAGTGTTATAGAGCTCAGTTGTTTATGTGTTTTGATGGATAACAAGTTTTAAAGCATTGGAATGCAATTGTGCAAATCTATATTATACATGCAATTCCCCAATTCACATAATAGAAAATAAAAACAACCAACTGCAGTTTTATATTTGGCATTAAATGTCTTCTTCTACCCCACTTCAGATTTGCTAGTTTCCTGTGTCACTAATCTGGAACAATTAGCAGATCTCACATATTCCAGCTTATCAATTTAATACCAAGTAGCATAAAAACAAAGATAAAACAACTGTAAATGTTAGTTTTCTGAAACAGATTGAGGATAAAATGTATCCATTTAAGACAACTATTATTTTATACATTTGGCCTATTTTAAGCCAACACATTAGTTACTAGCAATTCAATATTTCAGTTTTACTTACCTCCTTAAAATTTAGAAGGTACTTTGTAAGATAATTTGGATGTATGGCAAAGTGTTGGAGCCATAAAGACCTGGGTTTGAGTCCTGGCTCTGCCACTTAATAATTTAGTGATCTTATGCAAATTGGTTAATGTCTCTATGCTTCAACATTCTAATCTGTAAGATAGGGATGAAATAATACCTACCTCATAGGGTTGTGGTGAGAATTAAGTGAAATGATAATATATATAAAGTATGTGGTTCAGTGCATGGTTTAAGTGTCTAATAAATAATATAATGAATCTGTCTAACAGAATTGTGTGAGGAAGTTCTGTGTTTTTCCTCTGGGGTAATTTTTTCTGAATCAAGCAGAACAATTAAAAGTGATTTGTTTGATTGATCTGTTTAAACAGCCATTATTATATCTGAATATAATTATAAGGATAAGGTAAATGCGAATCTCTTGAATCTGTCCCTTTTTATATTGTTCCCCTCTTCAATATCATCTTTAAAGGGGAAAGACAAAGAACGTTTGAAGAATATGTGTGGAAGAAGGAAGAAAGCAAAGTTAATGTTCACATTTCGACATTGGTCAAATTGGAAGGCATCTCACAGTCCATGGCATGCGATTGTTTAATTTGCAGTGTTTCTTTCCCCTTAGGGATATATAATAGTATATTTTACACATGATAGTGTCTTACGATTGGTGAAAGCTGGTGTATCCTAGATGTCAACTTCTTGAAGGAAGTATGTCCTTGAAGACATGGATAAAGTCAATATATAGTGTTAATAAGTAGAATTTTAACTTACTTTCTCTAAAATATACCAAAACAAAATGTGCACACCTTTTTATATTTTAGGATAAGTCCTATTAATTTCACTTTTAGGGACAGAAATTAATATGTCACACCTCCCTCCCCATTACTCTAAATACATTTGTTTTGGTTATTTGAATATGCCACAAGTAACTGGGTTTTCCTGTCTAGAAATAAAATCCTTTGGATTTGGTCTTTTATGTGGTATTTGTACTTAAAGAACTTGAAATATGATATACAGTATTTTTAACTGAGAAGTCTCTGGAAATGTTAAAGATGTATCTATGCCCCAGCAACCATCTCTGTCATGCAAAAACAAAAACGAAACAAAGGAGTGTAACATAATCAAATACATGTGGCAGTTATAGAGGTAAATAGTATTTGGCCAATGTCTTTACCTCATAACTTCTTAGAACTTTTAAGATGATATTTGTACATGCTGAATCTGCAAAAAAGATATAGCCCACATCATTTGAGACTTCATGTCAAAACCCTTTTTTTCAACCATCTATTGAAGTCTCAAAGGACACAAGTGCTTTGCAGAACAGTTTGGACACTGATAACTATAGTAACATGATCCAGTATTGCCTGCAAATGAGCTGTTATGTTTAATTGTATCAAAGCTTTTTTTTATGTCAAGAGTTTTTCATTTTGAATTGAAATCTTTTAAATTGTACAATTCTCCATCTTTTTTTTAAGATTTTATTTATTTATTCATGAGAGACAGAGAGAGAGAGGCAGAGACCCAAGCAGAGGGAAAAGCAGGCTCCATGCAGGGAGCCGGATGTGGGACTTGATCCCGGAACTCCAGGATCATGCCCTGGGCCAAAGGCAGGCACCAAACCGCTGAGCCACCCAGGGATCCCCCAATTCTCCATCTTATAATGGACTAGACATTTAAATATAAAAATTTATTTTTTTAACATTTATTTGAGAGACAGCAGAACAAGAGAGAGCATGAACTGGGGGGAGAGGGAAGGGGCAGAGGATAAGGGAGAAACAGACTCCCCACTGAGCAGGGAGCCCAACAAGAGGGCTGGATCCCAGGACTCTGGGATCATGACTTGAGCTGAAGGCAGACGCTTAACCAACTGAGCCACCCAGGTGCCCCTAAATATGATTTATTTATTTTTTTTAATTTTTATTTATTTATGATAGTCAGAGAGAGAGAGAGAGCGAGAGAGAGAGAGGCAGAGACACAGGCAGAGGGAGAAGCAGGCTCCATGTACTGGGAGCCCGACGTGGGATTCGATCCCGGGTCTCCAGGATCGCGCCCTGGGCCAAAGGCAGGCGCTAATCCGCTGCGCCACCCAGGGATCCCCCTAAATATGATTTAAATGAAAATTTAAAATAACTTAAACTTTTTATCCCATATTCTGAAAATTAATGGTCATATTCTACCTTAATATCAAGCTAATTGCCTCTGTTAAGTGGCCTGTACATTGACTTGCTCTGTAATTTATATCTCAAATTCATTATTTTTAAAAACTCTTTTATCATTTGGAAACTTTATGTTGCCATCAATCTGCCTATCTCTCCCACTCTCCTTTTTAAATTAATCGCTTCTAACTCACAGTTACTAGAAAATATCTAGGATTACTGATATTTTGATAGTCATTTTTAACTTGGGAACCTTGTTACTCCATCTTAAAAAACAGTTTACACTCACAGCTTACCAAATAATGTAAAAGAGCATCCTCACCGTTTTTGTGATCTCTGCTCATTGTATACACATACCTCTGGGGCCAAGGGTGTTTGGACATACTACCTATTAATAACAGTGTTTTATGCTTCAACATAGAGTGACCAAATGGCTCAATTACTGGCATTACCTATTCTGCGTATTTACCTTCCTTTCTGGAAAGTATCAACTAGAAAGGAATGTGAATAAACTAAAGAACAGGCCTACAAAACAGAAAGCTAGCCTACTGCCCCACCTGGAGTCAGGTCTCCACATGGTCTTTGGAGGGTTTTTTTCCCCATGAAATAGTGCTAGTTTCCTGACTGTTAGCTACCCTATATTTGTGTGTAAATCCAAAAGCGCTTTTATACTTCCTATCATTCTTTTCCTTTATTAGTATAAATAGAATTACAGCAGTAGCATAACTTGTCAGGCTTCCCAATATTCACTAATATACCCATGGTATATTACATACCTTAAAAACTAGTTATGTTTAATCCACCATGTAAATTGATTTTTATAATCTTCTGTATAATGATGATCTCATCTTCAAACTTGACCTGGTCATCTAGATTTCTGTGAGCTTGCCTCTAATCCTGTGGTCCACAAAGCTTGTTATAGGAAACTTGGTTCAGTCATTTGATATGTGTTAGAAGCAGATGTTAAATTGATAGCCTGAAGCAAAAGATGATTTTGACATAATAGATTGAAGTGTGTCTCACATATAATGTTTTGGTAGAAAACTCTCCAGAAATCTTGTAGAATCTATACTAAAAACTTCAGATATTCTAATTTTTTACATTTAGGAGCCTGAAAATAAGATAAAATAATAGTAAAGATTAACTTAAAAAAAACCCCATAACTTCTAGATCATCATTGTTCAGTAGCTACTAGCCACACATGGCTATGGAGCACTTGAAACGTGGCTAGTGTGGCTGAGGAACTGAACTTTAAATTTAATTTGAACTATTTTAAATTTAAATAGTCACCTGTGGCTATTGGCTGCCACATTCAACAGCACAGTTCTAGATTATAGGATTAGTACAAATTGAACTTTTTTTCCTATACTGGTGTTTTTCAGCTTTGCTTTGTTATTTGTATTTTGAAATTAATAGGCTAAAGCTTTTTCTTTCTTTCTTTTTTCTTTTTTTTTGTACAATTTTTTTCTCTGAGCTAGGTGTCGTCAGAGTCCACACCACCACCACCATCTTGCCTGTGGTGGTGCGTTAGTTTCCTTTTTTTTTTTTAAGATTTTATTTATTTATTTATTTATTTATTTATTTATTTATTCATGAAAGATACAGAGAGAGAGAGAGAGAGAGAGAGAGAGAGACAGAGACACAGGCAGAGGGAGAAGCAGGCTCCGTGCAGGGAGTCCCACATGGGACTTGATCCCAGGACTCCAGGATCACACCCCGGGCTGCAGGCGGCGCTAAACCGCCGCCGCGCCACCAGGGCTGCCTGCTAAAGCTTTTTCTAAATGAAAGAATATTTACTATGCTTTTTCAAATTATGTTTAACCAGCTTTGTTTTGTTCTTCACCTACCCTGAAGATTTTTATAAACCCTATTACATGGTATGTGCCCCTCAAATCACCATTCTGCACTTTCTACACTTTTGCTAGCTTTCTAGTGACATTTCTCATTCAATGATAACACCAAGGACTGGGGAAATTTAGCTATCAAAAAATGTTGCATTTTGTTAACTATGCTGTGCTAATTAATACTGGAAAAGTGGATTGATACATCTTGTAGATTAGCATTTACTGAATGTCCTCTGTAACTAGACACCGTCTATATCAACTTGAATGAGGTAGACATAATTCTTCTCAACCTACAGATAGGGAAGCTAAAGCCTGGAAAGGTTGAATAAGCTGCTCATGGTTGCACAACTAGTTCGTAGAGGAGGCAGGAATCAAACCCTAGTCTCAGATTGCAAATTTCACTGATCTTCTGCTAAACTGCCATGCTTGAGTTGAGAACAGCATGTAGGTGAGTGACTCATTCTAGATGTAATCTCCTACAGGGGAGAAAGCTTCTCTGTGGTTTGCCTGAGAAGATATTTTTATGGGAATGTATAGGTAGAGTTAGAAAATGAAATCGATTCTACTCTCCAAATACATTGTGGGTTAAATAGGTTTTTGTGACCTGGCCTGAGAAATGGGGTTTGTAACATTGTATGACATAATGTTTTGGGATTTCTAAACAGGTGTCTTACATGTGAACATTTGAAACAAAAACTATAGTATTTGGAAAAGGGGAGGGGACTGTCCAGATACTAGTTAACAGTCTTCATAAAGTAGTCCTCAGGTGTGTGCTTGGGTAACTGTGTTCTGTTTTTGAATTGCTGCTTATTAAATCATTACCTCTTTATATTTGCATCTCTTTAGAAAAATCTATTTGACACTCCCTCAAAGTGTCAGAAAATAGGATCTGAGTCAACCTGAAAAAGTTACGGTTATCTTGCTACAGTATAAAAAAAGGAAACTTAAAGTTTACATGGTCATTGGTGGTTTTTTTTTTCCTGTTTAGGTTAAATAGCCTTAATTAATCATTTTTAAAATTGAGATATGATTTACATACCACAAAATTCACTCTTGTATACAATTCAGTGGGTTTTAGTATATTCACAAGGTTCTGCAACCATCACCACTATCTAATTCCAGAACATTTTCATCAGCCCAAAAATAAATCCCATACTCATTAGCAGTCATCCCTATTCCTTCCTTCCCCCAGCCCCTGGCAACCAGTAATCTACTTTCTCTGTAGATTACTTATTCTGGACATTTCATATTAATGGAATCATATAATATGTGGACTTTGTGTCTGACCTCATTCATTTAACAATGTTTTCAAAGTTCATCCATGTTATATCATGTATCAGTGCTTCATTTTTATGGCTAATATTTTACTGTATAGATACACCACATTTTGTTTATCCATTTATCAGTTCGTGGACATTGGGGTTGTTTCCACTTTTTGGCTATGGTAAATAATACTGCAATGAATATTTTGTATTAAGTTTTTATGTGAACATATGTTTTTTATTCTCTTGGGTATGTACCTATGAGTGGAATTTCTGTGTCATATGGTAAGTCTATGTTTAATATTTTTGAATTACCAACAAATTGTTTTCCAAATTCCTTGAACCATTTTACATTCCCACCAGCAGTGTATGAGGATTCTAGTTTCTCCTTATCCTCATCAACACTTGTTACTGTCTTTTTCATTATAGCCATCATAGTATGTGAGCAGTGGTATCTCATTGTGGTTTTGATTTGCATTTCCCTAATAACCAAGGGTGTTAAGGGTCTTTTCATGTGCCTGTTGTCTATTTGTATACATAATTAATTCTTGTGCTTATTTTTTACTGATTTGGAGACTTAAATGGAGTTTTTGCATTAATGCTGTTAATAGAAGATCCTTGTCTATGTTATATTGTATACAGACCTTCCTGGAGTTAAATAGGATTATGTTCCATCATAAGTTGGAAATGCATTTAATGCACCTAACATACTGAGTGTCACAGCTTAGCCTACCTTACCTTTAACATGCTCAGAGCACTTATATTAGCCTAGAGTTGGGCAAAATCCTCTAACACAAAGCCTATTTTATAACAAAGTGTTGACTAGCTCTTGTAATTTATTTAATACTGTACTGAAAGTGAAAAACAGAATGACTTTAAGTGTATTGGTTGTTTATCCTCATGATCACATGGCTGACTAAGAGTGCTATTCCTTACCACTGCCCAGCATCATGAGAGAGTATCATACCACCTATTGCTAGCCAGGGAAAATATAAAAATTCATTGTGGTTTCTACTAGATGACGTTAAATCACTTTTGCACCATTGTAAAGTCAAAAAATTATAAGTCAAACCATCATAAGTCAGGGACTACATAGTTCTTTAGAAAACTTAGTTTCAATCTGTGTTTTCAAAAGTTTTTTTTTATTTTTATATGTGATAAATTCAAAGTTTTTCCTAGAACTCTGGTTTTCCAACTGGATCAGTAGAGCCCTATGTTCTTTGGAGATATCTTATGTTACCTCATCACCTGGACCATCCCTTTTCCCAGCCAGAGTAGAGTTTCTAGAGGAACACAACAAAGAGTTAATGTTAATTATAGAAAATTATGGCAAGAAAGCAACTATTGAAGCAGTGATATTTTTCATTAGAGTCTTCAGTGTTGTTAAACTATTCTATAGTTTCTTATTTAAAGCAAGAGTACAGGAAATAATTGAAGATCAATTAAAACTGTATGTTTAGACTCTCCAAAGTTAAATATAAGTCAATAGATAAATGATTTTTTTTCCAAGAATCCATTTCTTAGGTTCAGTGAGATGTACAGGTGTTTCATTTAAAGAAGTAGGAAAATACAAAACAAAACCTTCTTGCCTCCTTTCCTTCAAGTTCCTCCTGGTTATTGGTATAATTCAAGAGGAATAACTATTACAATGGATGTTGGTAGCAGTAAGGAAGGTTACTTAAAGAGAAAAATGTCACAGACAAATTAAAAATAAGATTTCCTGGGGTACCTAGCTGGCTGGTGGTGGAACATGTGACTCTTGATCTCAAGGTCATGGGTTCAAGCCCCACATTGGGCATGGAGCCTACTTTAAAAAAAAGGATTTCTTTTGGATTATTAAAAAGAGCTCATAAAGGAGTTTTTTTTTAATTTATTTATTTTTTATTTGAGGGAAAGAGCACGTGAGAGATAGCATGAACAGGGGGTAGGGGCAGAGAGAGAGAGGAAGAAGCAGGCTCCCTGCTCAGCAGGGACTCGCCAGGACTCTGGGATCATGACCTGAGCTGACGGCAGACGCTCAACCAAGCCACCCAGGTGCCCCATAAATGAATTTTAAAGTGAACTTTTCCCCTTGGCTGTTTGAGTGTGTTGAGGATATTACTAGGTAATGATGAATGAAATATGATTATTTCCTTTGGAATATTATAGTTTAAAAGTACTGAGGTGGACAGGCAGTTAAATAACATGAAGCAAGCTAAATTAGCCAGGAATGTTACAAATAGATATAATTGGAACTTCAGAAGAAAATTATGATCTATAATGTTACAGCAGTTTTCCATAGTGCATTTTTAAGCATAATGTGGAAGATTAGAAAGTAAATATTATTACCCCGACACCTAATAAAGTTCCTTTTAAAACACACATACACACACAAAGCAAATAAATGTTATTTTCAACATGAAAATCACTTAGAGGAGATTTCTGGTTCTCCCAAGTTGAAGGAATCCCATTCCTCTTAGGTCCTCTTTTACAACTAAAACCCTTAAACATAACACCTCAAGTACAGGAACACTCTGAAAGGTGGAAACAAGAAGGCAGACTGCCTACAGACTTTGAGACTCAAAGAATGACACAAATAGTGAGTTCCTTGGGTTATTTTTATTGCCTCCCGTATATCTTGGACAGGTCCTGTAAAAGCCTCTGACCTGAATCACCAATAGGCACAGACAAAAGGGGCTCCAAGAAAAGCCTGTTCTCTTTAGCCAAGTGAATCGGGGAAAGGGTAGCCTAACAATAGTAAATCTTTTTGGCAGTCCCCGCCCTACTGCAGCCAAACACCCCCAGAAAAATCCCACCCTACTCCAAAGAAGCAAGTGGCAGTGCTTGAATTCCTCCACTCAGTGATGTTGGCTGGGCAGATCAAGGACCTAAACTCTCATTCCCTGCCTAGCAAAAGCAGACAGCACTTTGATTCCCCCTGCTGGGTGGTTTTGGCAGGTTGGTCAGGAATTTGATTTTCCCTCACTGTCCCCCCTCCATCCCACTACCTGCAGAAGGAAGTGATTCTCTCACTAAGGTACCATCAGTGGGGTCCAGGAGCCAGTTGAGCCTCCACCCCAATCTGGAAGCAATGAGATTTAACAAGGTGGTATTAGGCAGGGGTAGTCCCCACTCCTGCCCTGAGCCTACACCTTCATCTAAAATCAACAAGGTGGTTGGACGTGGACTAGTCAACTCTGCTTCCCTTCTTTCCTGATGTCATTGGGGCCCAGTGGGTAGCTGAGCCCCCTCCTCCATCTGGCATCTACAAGGCAGAACAAAATGGTGGATGGCAGGGCTGGTTGGCACTCTACTTCCCCCTCTTCCCTTCCCTGTTAGCTGGGCCCTTAAGGAAGTTGAACTTTCCATTCTACCTTACAGCAAAAAGCAGTGTGAGTCAGCCTCTGCTTTTTTTCTTTCTTTCTTTTGTTTTTTAAAGATTTTATTTATTTATTCATGAGAGACACGGAGAGAGGCAGAGACATAGGTAGAGAGAGAAGCAGGCTCCCTGTGGGGAGCCTGATACAGAGCTCAATCCCAGGACCCTGGGATCACAACCCAAGCCAAAGGCAGATACAAAACCACTGAGCCACCCAGGTGCCCCTCTGCTGTCTCCCTGTTGTCAGTGTGATCCATCAGGGAACTGAGCTTGTACCCCTACTCAGAGGCAATGCAATGGTGTGGTACCCCACTTTTACTGGTACCAAGAATGGAGCTGAACTTCCATCTCACTCCTGTTCAGAAAAGCAAGAGTCCTTGCTCCACTTTTACCAGGGTGGTGTCAGTGGGACCCAGCAGGAAGCTGAACATACACATTCACCCTGCCCTTATACTACATCTCAACTAGTAGACTGCCTGCTAAAAAATGATTAAATAGGATCAAGAGTTTTATCTCCAAGATGTCCATTATGCAATTAAAGATCACTGTACTAAAAACCAAGAAAATCACAACATGAATGAGAAAAAAGTCAACAGATGCTAACACCAAGATGCTTCAGATGTTGCAGTTATCTGACAAGGTTTTTAAAGCAGCCATCATAAAAATGCTTCCATGAGCAATCACAAACACATTTGAATCAAGTTAAAAAAATTATCTTAGAAAAACAAAAGATATAAAGCAGAATATGGAAACTTTAGAGCTGAAAGATACAGTACCTGAAATAAACAATACATGAGCTTAATAGAAAAGTGAAGATAACAGGAAAACGTAAATTTGAAGATAGAGCAACAGAGATTACCTAATTTGAACAACAGAGAAAAGTGAGCCGATTAAAAAAAAAAAAAAAAAGTCCTAGGAGCCTGGGGAACATTAACAAGAGATTTAACATCCATGTCGTCATAGTCCCAGAAAGTGGAGAAAAAGAGTGGACCTGAAGAAATAATGGCCTATACTTGCCCAATTTGGCAAGAGACAAAATCTACAGATGCAGAAACTGACTGAACCCCAAACAAGATAAACCCAAAGTAATCCATGCCCAGACAAATCAGAATCAGGCCTTTGGAAATGAGAGCGTGTTTAATGGGTATGGAGTTTCAATTTTGCAAGATGAAAATGTTTTGGATATTGGTGGCACAACAGTGTAAATATATTTAACACACTGAACTGTACACTAAAAAGTAAGATGGTAAATTTTATGTTGTATTTTACCACAATTTTTTAAAAAATGCTTAAACTAAAAGTAAAGCAGAGAATCTTGAATACAGCTAAAGAGAAATGAGCTACTACATATAAGGGAACAATGATTCAAATGACAACAGATCCTACATTAGAAACCATGGAAGCCAGGATGAAATGCACCATTTTTCAAGTGCTGAAAGAAAAAGATCAGCCCAGAATTCTATTCCCAGCAAAAACATCATTCAGGAATGAAGGTACATTCAAAACAGTCTCAGATGAAGAAAGGCTAGGAGAATTTGTCTATAGCAGATCCTGAAAGAATGACCACAGGTAGTTCTTCAAGCAGAAAGGAAATTTTAAAAGAAGGATCTGGAATATCAAGAGTAAAGGAACAATATGAATTATACACAGTCTTTTCCAGAAAATAGAAGAGGAAATACTTCATAATTCATTTTATGAGGCCAATATTGTCCTGAAACCAGGACCTAAAGACAGTACAGAAAAGAAAGCTATAGACCAGTATCCCTCAAGAACGTGAACACAGAATCCCCAAAATGCTAGCAAAAGAAATCAAGCAACATATGAAAAGAACTATACACTGTGATGAAATGGATTTTATTCCAAGGATATAAGATTGGTTCAGTATTTAAAAAATCAGTCCGTATAGTCCACCATATTAAAAAGGAAGAAAAATCACATTATATTGATAGTGCAGAAAATGCATTAAACTGAATTAAACATTCATAGTAAAAACTCATCAAACTAAGAATTCTTTATCAGTTTGCTAAAGAATATTTACACACACACACACACACACACACACAAAGAAAAAACCCACATCATACTTAATGGTGAAAGACTGAATGCTTTCCCCTTAATATCAGGAACAAGACAAGAATGTCCATTCTCACTACTGCTATTCAACATAGTCCTGGAAGTTCTGAACAGTGTAATAGGCAAGAAAAGGAAATAATAAAAGACATACAGATTGGAAAGGAAGAAATAAGACTTTTACAAGTGATTTTGTAAATCCCAAGCGATCTACATAAAACTAGAAATGAGTTCAGAAAAGTTATATGATACAAGAACAGAATAAAAGAATAAATTATATTTCTGTATATTGGCAATGAATGTATGAAAACTGAAATGAAAAACATAGTACCATTTGTAATTGCTCAAAAAAAATACTTAGGTGTAAAACTAACAAAACATGTATAGGATGTGTATGCTGAAACTAAAAGTGCCAATAAAAGAAATCAAAGGTCAAAATCTATGGAAAGGGTACTGTGTTCATAGATTGAAGACTCAACATATTAAAGATGTCAGTTCTCCCCAAATTCTTCTAAAGGTTTAACACGAGCTTATTCTGAAAGTTATATGGAAAGATAAAGGAACTAAAATATCTAATATAGAAATAAAGTGGAAGGATCCAATTTTAAGACTTACTATATAGCTTCAGTAATCAAAACTGTAGTATTTTGTGGTATAAACGCAGAGGGGTGCCTGGATGGCTCAGTCATTTTGAGTGTCTGACTCTTGATCTCAGCTCAGGTCTTGATCTCAGGGTTGTGAATTCAATATAGAACACAAATAGACCCATACAAGTACAGCCAGTTGATTTTTATCAAAGATGCAAAAGCAATTCAATGGAAGAAGGATAAATGGGCTTTTCAGCAGTGGTGCTTGGAACAACTACATATCCGTGGGTGAAGCAACACCTCAACCTCACACCTTATACAAAAACTAATTGAAAATGTATCATGGGGGAATTAACAGTATACTTACCTTGATGAGCAACGAGTAACGTGTAGAATTGTTGAATCACTATACTGTATGCCTGAAACTAATATAACACTGTATGTTAACTGTAGTAGATTTAAAATAAAAAATAGGAGAAAACGTCTGCTAAAAAGATGCACACACAAAAAAACTCAAACAGGAAAATATCATGGATTTAAATGTAAAATATAAAACTTTTAGAATTTAAACCTCAAAGAAACTCTTCAGGATATTGGGCTAAATGAAGAATTCTTAGACCAAACACCAAAAACACTATCCATAAAAGAAAAAAATTAGACTTTATCAAAATTCAAAACATTTGCTCTATGAAAACAACCCTGTTAAGGCAATGGAAAGACAAGTAGGTTACAGAATGGGTAAAAATATTTGCAAACCTGTATCTGAGACAGGGCTTGTATTTAGACTATATAAAGAACTCTAAACAGTAACTTAAGGCAAACAATCCATTTAGAAATCTGACAAAAGAGATGAATAGGTATTTCACCAAAGAGGATATATAGATAGCAAATAAGCATATGAAAAGATATCAGCATGGTTAGCTATCAGGGAAATTAAAATCATCATGAGGTATGAGTCCTTGACTTTTGGAAGAGCCAAAATAAAAAATAGTGGGAATACTGAATGTTGGTGAGGATGTGGACATTGTAGATTTCATGCGTTGCTAGTGGGGGTATAAAATGATACAGCCTTTCTGGAAAATAGCTCGGCTCTTTCTTTTAAAACTAAGCATAAACTTACCGTATGACCCAACAGTCATACTCTAAGGCATTGATCCCAGAGAAATGTAAGGCATTGATCCCAGAGAAATGAAAAGTAATGTTCACACTGATGTCTGTACACAAATTTTTATAGCAGCTCTATTTTGTAATGTCCAAAATTTAGAAACCAAATGTCATTCAGTAGGTGAATGGTTAAATAAGTTGTGGTACATCCACACTGGAATGCTACTCAGCAACTTAAAAGGAATGTATTATTGATACATGTAACAATCTGGATGAATCTCAAGAGAATTCATACTCAGTGGGTAAAGTTACATATTGTGTGATTCCATTAACAAAACATTCTTGAAATGACAAAATTATAGAATGGTGACAAGACCAGGGTTAGAAAGAGAGCAGGAGGGAGGTGGGTGTGGTTATAAAGGGGGAGCACATAAGATCCTGGTGGTGATGAACTAAGTGTTTAGTATCTTTATAAGTGGTGTAAACACAGGAATCTATAATGTGATAAATTGGATAGAACACACACATGAGAACCTGTAAAACCATTGAAATCTGAATAAGGTCTGGGCTTTGTACTAGTATAAATTTCCTTGTTTTGACAGGAAGTTATGTAAGATGTGACCACTGGATTAAAGGTATATGGGACCTCTCTTTTACTTTTGCAACCTCCTATGAATCTATAATCATTTTTTACTTAAAAGTTAAAAAAAAGTCCGCACTAGATAAAATTCAATGTCTGTTCTCAATTAAAAACAGTAAAATGGGATTAAAATGGTGTCTTTAATGTGAGACTTTAAAAACAGTCTCAGACCAATAGCCAGTGTCATGCTTGATGGGGACATACTAAGTCAATCTCATTAAAACTGCCTGCTGTTTTCACCTCTATTTTATACTCTAGAAGAGTTTGCTAATACAATTAGTCAAGAAAATCAGAGTATTCAAAAGAATAGTAAAAAATTACTATTCATAGATGTTATAGTCATCTACTTAATCTAAGGAAGTCACTAAAAAGGTTCTTTAAAACTGATAGTCTAATAAGGTGGTATTATGCAAAAATATATTCAGAAATCAATAAATAGCTTTTCTAGGTAGAAATGGTAATGGAAAAAATCTCATTCAAAGTAGTAAATATTAAATTTTTGGAAATTAACGTAATAAGCAAAGGGCAGGAAGTAAATTTAAAAATTAGTTGCATTAAAGAATAATTTGAATAAATTGGAAGAAAAGCTATTGTTCTTTAAATTACTTTAAGAGTTAAGGCTTGTTTTTTTCCTTATTGTTTATTTTTTAAGAATTGAGGATAACATTCTGTCTTGAATGTTCCCAGATGTTTAGTTTTTTAAAAGTTTCTTAGGCTTCTTTTAGTTATTTTATAGTTTATCTGAACAATTAATACTAACAATTTTTAGTAAAATGAACTTATTGATGGTGATAATAGCATAGCATTATCTTAATATACTTAATATATGTGCAGCTAGAATTAATCATGGAGCTATAATTAGAAACTTTGACTGTTTTTTCAGAAGTAAACCCTGATGCCAGGTTGTGTTTATATATACTTATGGTAATTTTTAAATACGCATACACATTTTTAATGAGTAATTTGGATTATTATTTCCTAAGTAAATTCAACTCCAAGCTTGTCTAAAACACTTTGTATTAAGATACAGTTAATAAAACACAAATAGGAATTTTGCTTGGATGTTAAGCTCTAATTTATTGTGTATTTGAGCAAATCCCATTCTGTTTCATTTTACTACGTACAAGTTATTGCGGTCTTCTTTTTGTTCATAAGAATGTTGATAAGACTGTATCTAACTTTAAGTGATTGTTAACCATTACATTATTGGTGACATATATTGGGTTCAGGTCAGCAAACATTCAAGCACCACTTGTTTTTATCAATGAGGAAACAGATTCAGGTCATTTTGCCACAGTCACATAACAAAAACTTGGGCTTTTAAAGCCCTTCATCATGGTTTTTCTGTTTTAGATAGGAGGGCTCCATTAAGCCTCTGGAAACCAGAAGAAATCATTAGACTTATTCCTGAGACTCTTAAATTAGCTAACCCAAGTAATGCATTAAAGAGTTACCTAGTACTAAAATTTTTAGCCTTCAAAATGGAAGTGGTCCCATTAAGATAAGAGACTCCTCAGAATCCCCTCACATATTTGTATTTGTCATTTCCTCTGGCAAGGCGAGCAGGAGGAAAGAGAAGCTAACATTGAACACTCAAAGACACTGGGCTTTACCACAACCTCCAGCATAACTAGTATCCAAATCTTATAGATTAGAAAACTGAGGCTCATGTTAAGTAACTTGCCCAAAATCACACCTATAATAAAGGGCAAAGTCAGGTTTTGAAGCTTAATATGTTGGATTCCAAAGCCGAAGATGTTTTCTCTACATTGTGATTTCCCAGACTTGTCTAATCACAGGAATCATCTAAAGTGCCTGTTTAAAAAATGAAATGAAATGCCATGGGGATCGCTGGGTGGCTCAGCGGTTTGGCGCCTGCCTTCGGCTCAGGGCATGATCCTGGAGTACCGGGATGAAGTCCCACATCGGGCTTCTTGCATGGAGCCTGGTTCTCCCTCTGCCTGTGTCTCTGCCTGTGTCTCTCATGAATAAATAAATAAAATCTTAAAAAAAAAGAGAAAGAAATGCCATGGGGCCATGGGGCTTCTGAATTTCTGATTCAGTTTGGGATAAGACCTGGTAATGTATCATTACCAGGAATCTTAGGTGATTCTGATCATCACACAGGTTTGGAAAATACTACCAACTCCATTAGAGTACTGAGTTGGGACTTGAAGGCATTAGGAAGGCAGGAATAGGTTTGGGAATAGATAGAGGAGCTTAAAAAAACATGTTGACACTTAATGAGTTACCAACACTAGTGAAATAAGAATAGTAAAATTTGGGGCACCTGGCTGGGTCTTGATCTCGGATTTGTAAGTTTGAGCCTCATGTTGGATGTAGAAATTACTTGAAAATAAAATCTTAAAAGAATAGTAAAATTGGATTGTGAAAATTATAAAATTGCTTTAGGTTCCTTACTCTGCACAGAAAAACAATGTCTTTTTTTCTTTTTCTTAGTACTTCTCTTTCAGGTGACAACAGTTACACAATCATTCTTTGACATTATCCTTGTTTATATTTGGGTACAAAGGCACTGCTGAAGGATGGCTAAAAGTGTATTTTGGATGCAGACAGGAAAGAAGGAATTAGACTCAGAAATAACATAAAGGTGCACCTGGGTGGCTCAGTCAGTTAAATGTCGACTCTTGATTTCTACTCAGGTCATGATCTCAGGGTTGTGAGATGGAGCCCCGAATCATTGGGCTCTGCTCTGGGGCGTGGAGCCTGCTTAAGATTCTCTCCCTCTCTGCCCTTCCCCTGCTCACAGGTGCACACATACAAACTCTCCTTTAAAAAAAGGAAAAAAAGAACATAAAAACAGCTTTAAATACAGAATCAATAATTTCCTCAGGTGTGAAAACTCTAGAAAATCTTAAATAACTTTAATCCTTTAAGTTTAAGGCTTAAAGTCACAAGATTATAACATTCTCAAGCTGCAAGAGCTCTTAGATAACCACATATTTTATGCATAAAGAAACCACAACTCAAGAGAGGCTTAAGGACTTGCCCACAGACCTGTGGCAAATTTTCAAATCCATGCTGGCCAAGGTTCCATCTAACTCTTTTGGATTGCAGATAAGTATCAGAAAATAGTGACTTTTCCACAGTCACACTGCTTTTTAGAAATAAGTTTACTGGCAAATCATATTTACCTTATATTCACTACTTTGTTTATCTAATTTTATAGTTTCTTCCTTCTTTACATGCCCTCTTGAGAGCGTGAATATATTCAAAGTGATTGTTTTTTAGGAGATTATGCTATTTGAAGTATCATGTCTGAATAACAATATGTTAGAAAAATGAACCATTACCTTCTTAGAATAGTGTATTTAATAAATGGACACTTTCAGAACATGTTGTGTTATGGAGGAACTCTAGTTTTCTCTACCTTTGATTACAAAATTTTATTTTATAGAGAAAAATGAGCAAAGGTAGATGTCTATACGTGAATTCTAACAGCATTTCTGTTTTAGGAGTATGAGCTTTGGATTCAGACTTGGGTTCAGTTATCTGCAAACCTAAGAGTTCTGTGATCTTGAACAAGTTATTAACAATTTTTTCTTCTCTGCTGTACAAAATAACCCATCTCATGGTTTATTAATGATTAATTGGAATGAATTGAGAGAAAAAAATGTAACAAGGCTAACATCGTATTTTGAACAAAATAAGCATTGCATAAGCGATGGCTGTGGTTATTTCCTTGAGCCAGTAGTTATTTACAAGAATGTTAATTTCTGAATGAGTGCCTTGGGTTTATTTCTTCACTTTCTTTATCATAATCAGAAAATATGATCTGTACAATTCCTACTTTGAAGAATTTTGTATTTACTTTATGGTCTAGACATACTCTTTATAATTTTTCATAGATACTTGAAATGAACCTATATTCTTTTTACATTCTAAAATTCAGTATCTACTCTATCTAATGTAAATTACTTCAAATGCTTTGTCCTTATTTTGTTCATTATGCTAGCTGATACTAGAATGCTAAAGCTTCCCCTCCTGTTTTGTGTTTGTTCATTTAATGTTATAGTCTCCAAAATATCTTTTGTGTTTTGTGGTTTGTCTGTGATTAAATGTTCAATACTATTTTGCATTTATTACTTTTAATGACTTGTTTGAAAAAATAACATGCTAATTATAGATCTGAAAATAGTAAAACATTTTTACTCTAAGAAATATCATTATTGAGTAGGGGTTTTAGATTCAGATTTGGGTTTGAATTTAGGCCCTGCTTATTAGCCTTAGGCTGATGTTAGACTTTTTTTTATTTGAGCACCTACTAAATAATTATTGAGCACCTACTTGTGCCAGGCATTTTGCTAGGGGCTAAGGATATAGTACTTAAAAAGATTGACCTACCCAACGTAGTTTAATTTCCCATTTGTAAATTAGTGATAATGCCTTGAAGAGTTGTTAGAAGCATCAGAGGTGATCCGATAGTACTTATCACTTGCCTGGTGTGTGCTAATTGCTCAGTAAATGATAGCAATTATTATCACTATATGTATTAAGAACTAATTACATTTTTAGTTCAAATCAGATGACCTTTCTAATTGGTTATAGGTTTTTGCCTCACATTTTATTTTTGGCCTCAATATTACAAACTCTTTATGTTCTTCTAGTCTTACTTGTTTTGTTTGTCTCTTTAAAGCAGTAAATAATTGTGTGGGCTTTTTAACCTTTTAAAAAATATAACCAGTGACTCTTAAAATTTTTATTATTAAGTATTTCAAACACACCAGATAAGAGAGAATTGTATAATGAGCCACCATATTCCTTTAACCCCGGAGAGATTGTCAATTTATGGCCAGTCTTGTTTATCTGTACTTTACTCATGCCCACACACACATTCTCTCTTCCCCTCCCTGGCTCCAGTGGATTATTTTGAAGCTAATCCTAGATACATCAATTCAGATGTAAATATTTCATTTATATTTCTTAAAAGGTAAAGACTTTTAAAAACACATAACCATTGTAACATGATCACTCATAAAAATGTCAATAATTCTGTAATAGCATTAAGTTCCAGTAAGATACTTTCTTTTAATTAGATACTTTAAACTTTACATTTCTTACATTATTTCTTTTGAAATGATTTCTGTCATCTTAAGTTTTTTTTCTTGTGGTTCTTTTCCTTCTGACATATGGATTATTTTTGTTTGAGGAGGTTATGAAATATTGAAAAAAGAATTATAGAGTTGGAAAGACTTGGATTTGAGTCTTGCTCTTGCCATTCACTAATTAACTTTGCTGAGCCTTGGTTTCCTCATCTGTAAAATAGGGGTGATTATACCTACCTCATGTTCTTAGGGTTGAATGTGATGCTTTCATAAAGTAGTTATTACAGTCTTTGCCAGTTATTATCTTCTAGTGATTTGGACTGCAATAAATAAATTGTTGGTTATCATATGGTTTCTCAAAACATTCCAAAATTTATATTTATTAGCTAACTACTAAAACTAGTGGTTTTCAGTAATCCTTTTAGGAAAAGAGAGAATTGAGAATCTTTTTCTCCCTTCTTCCACTACCTCTTTTATTTGAATCTACATTAATTTAGCCTGAGATTACAAATCTTACCTTTAACTAAGTTTTATATTGTTTATATACTTATATCAATTATTTACTCTTCCTTATAGACCCTTTCTCCATTAGTGGGGTTATTTTATTCATTTGTTTCTAAATATTAAGTTGGTGTCAGTATACTTCACTAGTTCTTCCCTACCTCAGTAGTCTTAAGTTCCTTTTTTTTTTTTTTTTTTTTTTTTTTTTTTTAGTCTTAAGTTCTTATTTTGATTCTCTTTTAATGGTCTAGGACGTATCTTTGAACAATTTATGAAAAAAGATACTACCAGGATGGTGAAATTTTATAAGACTTTGCTGATCTAAGAATAATTTCCTGTGACCTTTGTACATGAAAAACTAGGACAAGGTATACAATTCTTAGATCATAACTTTTCCCTTTCAACTTTCTGTAAGTCATTACTTCATTGTCTTCTGGCATTTTATTGTTGCAGAGGAAAAATCTGAGGTCATTCTGATTTCAGTTCCTTTGAAAATAACCTATTTTTTTCTGCTTGTATGCTTGTAGGATTATATCTTTATCCTTGAAATTTAAAAACATTTGCCAGGACATGTCTTGGTGTTGATGATCTCTGTTGAACCTTCTCAGTCTCCAGTCTCAGGTATTTTTTTTTTCAGAACTGGAAAGTTTTCTTATACTTTTGATTGATTAAAATGCTCTGTTTTTTTCTTTAGGAACATCTGTTATCCATAGATTATTTCTATGTCTGTCCTCCATAGTTTTTTAATCTTTTCTTTCTTTTTTTTTCATTTATTCAAGTTTGTCCTCTGTGGCATGGATTCTGTTTCCTGCAGTGTCGATTCTAATATTTGCTATTCACAATGCAGATTTAATTTTGCTACTGTGTTTTCATTTCTTTATTCTTACCTCAACATACTCCTGTTTCATAAGCAGAATTCCCCTAAGGGGTACACTCCAAAAAACATAAGGTGGATTCAGGCCTAAAATGGATCTATTTTCTGAGGCCACAAACCACAGGACCAAACTGAAAACAAAAAGCTTCTGAAAGGGTCCTCTAAAACTTAAAAATGTAGATATAACCAGAGGTCATTTCTACCCTAGTCTAGAAAATACAGCAGTCTTGAGTATTAGCAGACCTTTAGTTGCTCAAGGAATAGCAAAGCAACCCATAAGGGCACCTTAACTAGAAATAATGGATTTTTCTGATTATATTAATTGCACTTTTTCTCATTATAAAAATAATAGATAATAAATGCATATAATTTTGAAAATACAGTACAAGAAGAAATTCCTATGACCCAGGTAACTACTGATAACATTTTATGTTTTGCCAGTTACATACACACATGTTGGGGGGGGGGGCATAAAATTGGGGTCATGCTATATAGTTTTGTATCCTTTATGATTTAATATATTACAAGCGTATTTTTGCATCATTAATTTTTTGAGGCCCTTATTTTAACCATTGCATAGTATTCCTACATATGAATAGATGTGTTATGATTTATTTAACCAGTCCCCTGTTGGTCATTTAGATTGTTTTCTATTTTTCAGTATAATGAGTATGATGAATATCACTGTACATAAGTCTTTATGCACATCTCTGATATTTCCTTAGGATAAATGAGGAGCTGATTCTTAATCCTGTCATATTGGTAAGGATTATATACATTCCTTATTAAGAATATAAAATGCTTGTTTCTTATTGTTTCATTGTGATTGCATAGAAGATTCTTTGGATTCTGAACAATTTGATGGTATCTGAACTGAAATTCAAGAGAGGTTTCTCATGCCTCATCCTCAACACCTTCATGGACTCCTATTGTATATGCTTTGGGCAGGAGAACAACTGCGGATGTCAGGGAGTTTGGAAGGCAAATATACTTGTGGGAACTTGAGGGTGGTTAAAAAAATATATACAGTCCTTGCTCATTCCTACAACCCGGTCTTCAAATTAGTACACCAGGGTTCTGGACCCTTTCTTTTCCTCCTCCCTTCCTATTATTTCAGGCTCTTATTCTCTGTGAGGAATTCTTTTCTCCCGATGTTCATATGTATATTTCGTTTCTACATAGGAGGATGTCAGATGATATTTCCTAGTAATCTCAAGGTACCATCGTCAGTCACAGATGATTTTTTTAGTTCTAGTATACTTGTATATGATGATCTCCTGTTGGACTCAAAGCATTTTTTAATGTATTTTATATTTTCTTTAAAGGCATCCAACAGTAACCTGAAACTGTGCATTGTTGTAACATACTATTACAACAAAACAATCTGTTTAATAAAGTTACTTAAAACAAAATTTTTATTTAGTAAAATATTCTTATTTTTAACATTTCAGAATTTTCCTTAAAATACTTGGGAATACTCTAGAAGTCCTGAAACCTTGGTTAAGAATTACTGGTTTGGATTGTTCATCCTTTTTAAACCAGAAAGATGATCTTAAGTGATAATTTCATACCACAACCTTAGAAGTTATTTTGAAAACAATTCTTGCTGAAATGCAAGCTAACAGTCTCCTTTGTCTGATTTGTTCTGATGAGACCCATATTGTATGTTATTTTAATTTTTGACTTTTACACATTTCAGACTAACAGAGTAAAGCATGATTAGCATTTCCTAACCTTTTCCAGTATTTCACATAATATTTGCATATGTACAATCTGCCAAGCTCTGCAGTTTTTTGGCCAGAAGGCATAATGGTGGGATGAGAGAGGATAAATACATTTGCCTCACTTTTAAACTATTCTTTTTTGTCTGTACTCATTCTTTGGCCACATTGTTTAAAAATATACTACACGTATGAATGATCTCTTTCACCCTGCGTGGTGGGAAATTGGCTGTATTAAGTGGTGAAATAAGTATCTCAGCACTCCCCTGTACTACTTCATTGCATTATATCTTTAGAAGTTAACTGTAGAAATGTATATATTACACAATTCAGGCAAAAGAGAGGGGACAGGAAGTAGCATTTACTGAGTATCTACTGTCCCTTGGTGGATCCATTTGAGTACAACATCCCTGTGAGGTAGATATTATGTGCATCTTATAGATGAAGAAACTAAGACTCAAAATGTTGAGCAACTCACCCAAGGTCAGGTAACTATAGCAGTAAGTGACAGAGCTGGGGTTTAAACCTGGTACTAGTGAGATGCAGACGACATTTTTTCTGCTTCTTAAAATTAAATAAGTTTTCTTATTCAATAGGTACTATTCCTTGAACTTTTGGAACTATAGAAATTGTGATATCGAGTCAGACTGATGGCCCATGTATCGTAATTCCTAGTGAAGCCAAGGGTCATTTTTCATAAAGGAAACTTATTAGTTGCATGAATAATTATGCTCATTTCTAATAGATAATACTTGAATCCTTGTTTTTATGAAATGATCAAAAGGTTTGTTGAAGTAAAAATGCTTTTTAAAGTAGATTTTTGTAAAGCTTCAATATGTAGAATAACATTGGCTTTTATATTTTCCTTAAATTGTTCAAAATTTTCAATCTTTGCTAAACTTAGAAAGGAAGTAGATATTTTGGCAAAAAGTAGAGCATAAACTACCTTTAGATCATGTTTCACTTCATTTTTTTTTAGATTGCCTTGTTTGTATATTACTGTTAACTGGCTGGGTGAGGAGTTTAGAAAAATATATTGTAAAATTTATGGATTACATGAAGATGAATATAAGGAAGAGGTTTATTAGCAGATTCAAAATCCATTTTATAGAAGCTGTAGCAATCCTATAGAGGATCAGAACTAGAAAAAGATGAATCAAAAACTTAAAATAAGGCTTTATTCGTGAGACTAAGTATATCAACAGGTATACAGGGCTTAGTTGCACTATAGAGAAGGCAAGTATTTAATCAACAGAAAACTTAGTATGACTCAGCAATGTGTTTTGGGCATTTCAAGAATAATGCATACGTGAACTGTATTAATATACAAGGGAGGTGATAGGCTCTTTACTCTGCATATGTCGTATCAAGGTTGGAATGTTAATTGAAAGCAGTTCTGTATACTACTCTTTAAGATGAATTTGGTGCATGCTTAGAAAAGAAGATGGTCTCATCTATCTGAAAGGAATGTTTGAAGGAACTTGGCTTGTCTAGTAAAGAACAGACTCAGGATGGTTTACGGTCATAAGTGTAGATTTACTTCCTGCGATTTTGCAGAGTACAGGCAAGTTAATCATCATATATTAGCAATTCTATTAAAGGGTATTTGTAGCTGAAGAAAATTACTATATAATGAAGAATTTTATCTAGGTTGCCTGGAGAGATAGTACATTCTTGTCCTGATAGTGTTCAAATCTAGGTGAGAATGGGAAAGAAAGAATTGAAGCATATGATGTTTATTTGGAACAAAAGCCTTTCAAGATCCTTTACTTACTATCTCACTTTTGAGTCTAACACTAACCCTTTGAGTAGACAGGCAAATATCCCCATTTTGAACAAATAAGATAATAGGCTGAGACAGTCTGAATTGCCCAGAATAATAAAGCTCCCAGGACACTATTCCATGTTTAGTGCTATTTCTACTATACCAGTTAGCCTTAAAAGTAAGTTATAAGTAAGGGATTCTTACTTTGTATACACTGAAAATTGCAAGGAGCAGATGGTTCTCAAATTTTATTCCCATGGAAAATGTAATTGTAGCTCAGTCAGATCAAGGGTTCTAAAAGTCAAGTAATGGGGAGCTATTCAGCAGATCTGTGTTATAGAAAGAGAACTCTGCATACAATTAATGAGAAAATCTAGTTTGCACTACTAAATAAACGATGGTACCATTCCCTAAAATAGCAAATGTAGGAGAAGTAGCAAATTGGTGAGCCATAAAGGGGGTGACTGAATTTTGGATATAGTTAAAATGGCTACCATTGAGTGTTTATTAAGTGCCAGGCACTGTGCTTAGAGTTTTATATCATTTATCTTAGTCTTTACAATGACTTTCTGAAGATGAGACATTTTAATCTCTACTTTTCATATGAAGAAACTACAACTTAGTTTAAGTAACTTGTCTAAGGCTTCATAATTAGTGTAAGAGCAGAAATTTGAGTCTAGGTGTCTGGCTCCCAAACCAGTGTTCTTAAGAGCTAGTTTAAGGTTTGTCTGTGATGTTTGGATAAAAATGATCAGTATTCAGTTGAATAAATGATTGTGGCTTTTGGGAGAAAGATGTCTCCTGGAGTTGAGTACTTACCATAGAAGTGGACAATACTATAGCCTCTGAAAGTGTCTTAGGATGATAAAGGTTGTTTATACCGGCCTCCCTTTTTCTACGTTTTAGCACCATTTCTGTGCTTTATAAAATTGTATAGGCATTCCCTAACCTAGGAACATACTCTATGAATGTTTGAAAATGAAGCGTACTCTTTTTATGAGTCAGTAGACCCATGAGATCCTCTAGGATAGATCTCTAGGTTGGGGACCATGTATTATTATCCATTCATCCACAGCTTCACACCTAGAACATAGCATGAATGAAATGAAATGGGAGGATTAATGGATGGATAAATAGGGATTTGGAGGGTAGAGAGCGTTCAAATTCAGAGCATCTGCCTCATGTGGGATGTAGGGTAATGGGTGGGCTGCCTTCTATTTCCCAGTTGATAATGCTCCAAAGATGGCTAGCTTAAATCCTTCTACATTTGTTGAATTGACAAGTGGTCAAGGGCATTTACTCCTTTTTCCATTGAAGTAACTAGAGAAGCCCCTGTGTTCCTGACTTCTGGTTTTGTTTTGTTTTGTTATTAATTACACAAATAATACATATTCATTGTAGACACATTAGAAAATTCAAGTATGCAAAAACAAACATTTTAAATTGTCTAAAATTCTTCCACCCCAAAATAGCCACTGTTAACATTTTGGTGTATATCCTTCCAGAGTTTTTCCCATACAAATATATACATTGAAACATGTATATATTTATTTAAAATGGGATCATTACAATCCATATTTTTTTGTAAACTGCTTTTTCACTTATTACATGTGACTGTCTTTCCATGTCAATAAATTTACATCTTTATTATCATTTTAATGACTGTATAGTATTCCATTATATGGATGTACCATCATATATTTAACTAGTTCTCTATTGTTAAGAATTTAGGTTTCCAATTTGGAGTTCTTTTTGGAAAAAGTTATGGTGAGCATTCTTGTATGTACATCTTTGCACACTTGTTTTAATACAGACTTAGATTACCTTCCTGGAAGGTTGTACTGATTTATACTTTCTCCAGCAATATACTCTAAGTGCTCTTTTCCTCATACTCGTATTAGTGCTGGGTGTTATTTTTTCTGTAAACATTACCAGTTTGAAAGGCAAAGGTATCTTTTGGTTAAATGCGTTTATTTGATTAGTACTAAGGCTGAACTCTTTTTTCCCTTATTGCTCATTTCTGTTGAGGTTCATCATTTTTTCTTACAGGTTTGTAAAACAAAGTTATTTATGTATTCAGGATGCCAACCCTTTGTCATATGTTGCTTTTTTGTAATCAATTTGTCTTTAATCTT
Organism: Canis lupus familiaris; assembly: GCF_011100685.1. Lineage (NCBI taxonomy): Eukaryota > Metazoa > Chordata > Mammalia > Carnivora > Canidae > Canis > Canis lupus. The sequence continues at coordinate 16,215,817 of NC_049260.1, read as the reverse complement.
TTTTGTGTCTGGCAGATGACATTTTAAACTTTTATCAATTCAAATGTCATTTTTTCCTTTATGATTTCTACCCTCCTTACCCCATAAGTATTATTTACTTGTATTTTCTTCTAATACCTGTATAATTTTATTTTTGACATTTAAATGTTTAATGCATCTGGAATCAATTTTAATATGGAGATCTAGCTTACTTTTCCCCTGAAATAATCAGTTGACCTGATTAATTAATCAATGGAGTTGGAATATAGAATGGTTTTGCCAAAGAAAGTATTGTAAATGATGTTTGGTGAGGTTTAAATGACACCATTTGTAATGCATTTAACTTAAAATAATCTCAAGGGCTCACCTGGAAAGGTAATCATCATTTATTATATTATTTCCATGAAAAATGTTTTTATAGTTAACTTTTAAAGCACAACCTGTTGCATTTTGGCAACTACATACTTATATGGTGATTTGGTACTTCATTAGAACCCTGTAGGGGTGATAATATTCCTATATGATTTTGTTTTGTCTGCCTTCATTTAACTTTAACTGATGTGAGTTCCGTGTTGGTAACTTTCAACTTGTGCTTTTCACAGAATGGACAGCAAATTATGGATGAACCTATGGGAGAGGAGGAGATTAATCCACAAACTGTAAGTAAAATATTATATAATAAGGGATATAGATAAATCAAATGCCATAAAATTGAAGGATTCTTATTTTTAAACTGAGCAAAGTAATGATCTTATAGTATTAGAAACTTGATGATGCTTTCACATTAATTTTACCAAAATACAGTCTTGAATATGCCAGTGCCATTTTTAAAAACTGATTGGTAAGACTGATTTATTTAAGAGAATGACAAAACAAATTGCTTTATATTGTTGGAAGTTTTTCATTAGTACCTTAAAACTTATTTTTTTTAAAAAATCAAACCATAGATTTATTAAAGACAAAAATATAAGGATAATACTTTATAGAAGCATTTAACATAGAAGATGAACATTCACCATTTCCTCATCTTGTTTTTTTATTCACTTCAAGACTCCAGCACCTAGGCCAGTGACTGGCACATAATAGACACTCATTAAGAATGAATTTAAAAATGTTCCTACCTTTAAGATATCCATTGTTTGCAGCACAGTTAGTATCTTCTTTTTATTCCATACACAAGACAGTTATTACTGATATTTATAATATATATATTCTCAAACTTGTTCTTTTCACTTAATAAGTCTTGAACATCTTTATATGACAGTACATGTAGATCTGCTTTTTTAAATTGTTGCATGATATTCTATTTTTTTGAGATTTTATTTATTTAGTCCAGAGAGAGAGAGAGAGAGAGCAGAGGGAGAGGGATAAGCAAACTCTACTCTGAGCACAGAGCCTGACATGGGGCTCAATCTCATGACCCTGAGGTCATGACTTGAGGCGAAACCAAGAATTGGACACTTAACCGACTGAGCCACCCAAGCACCCCTGATGCATGATACTCTATTTTATGCATGTCCTATACTTAATGGAATTTTCCCCTATTTATTTTTGTGAACTTGTGTTTCAGTAGGATATAGTCTTAGAGAAGGATGCTAGAACAAAAGGTATGAATATTTAAATCTCAATAGGCATAGGAGCTCCTGGCTGGTTTAGTCGGAAGGCATACAACTCTTAGTCTTGAGATCATGAGTTCAAGCTCCACACTGGGTGTAGAGATTACTTAAATAAATAAATTTTTTAAAAAATTAAAAAATCTCAATAGACATTGCCAAATTGCTGTCCAAACCAAAAAAGTTACAAAAATATCACTACATGAGAGTACCTGTTCAACCATACCGTATTCAACACTAGATATTATTAGAAATTATTTTTCATTTGAGCTACTCTAAATAAATAATACTTTTTCATTTCAGTTTACGTCTCATTTGATTATTAATAAAGTTGAGTAACCATGTATTACTGGCCTTTGTGTTTTTGGTTGCTTATCTCCTTATGGTCTATGTGATCATATATATTCAGGGTATTAACTCCACATCGCTAATGTATCTTACAAATATATTCTCCTTATTTTTTTAACATTTGTTATGTTGTCTTTCACTGTAGGTATACAGAAGTTTTCATTTTTTTTAAGTTTTCATTTTTAAATGGTCAGATCTGGCTTCTAGGTTTTGTGTTTTGGTTATAAAATATCCTCTTATATTTTCATCAACCACCTCTATAGTTTTGTGATTTACATTTAGGTCTGTGGTCTACTTGGAATTGTAATACCCATTATGACATAGAAATCTGACTTTTCTTTCCAAATAGCCTGTTGTCCTAATCTCTACTAACTGAACAAATAAAACCTATTCAACTTATTTGAAATCTCTTTTATCATATATAGAATTGATATATATATTCCTTCTTTCAGTTTCCTAGGGGGCTGCCCTAACAAAGTACCATAAGCTGGGTGGCTTAAAATAACAGAAATTTATTCTCTCACAGTCAGGAAGACACCAAAATCTATGTGTCAACAGAACCATGCACTTTGAAGACTCTGGGAGATGATCTTTCCTTGCTTCTTCCAGCTTATAGTGGCTGCCAGCAGTCCTTGGTGTTCCTTTACCACGTTATTCCAGTCTTTACCTCCATTGTCAACATGGCATTTTCTCTATATATCTCCATGTCCACAAATTTCCTTCTTCACGTAAGGATACCAGTCATTGGATTAGGGCCCACCTTACTCCAGTATGACCTCATCTTAACATTATTGAATCTACAAAGACCCTGTGTTCAAAAAACACATCCACAGGTACTGGAATTAGAAATTGAACATACCCCTTTGGAAGACACAATTCAATCCAAGCATCCCTGAAAGTCTTCACCTCACATATATTTTCAATTACTATACTTTTATTATATATTTTCTATGTGTGGCAAGGCAAACCCTCCCACCATTTTACTTTTCAAAATTGTGGTCTTACACATTATCCAAATGAACTTTACAATCAACTTATCAAGTACTCCTAAAAAAGTTACAGGATTTTTATAAAAATTCCATTAAATTTGCTAATTAACATGAAGAAAATTATTTTAATAATATTGAGTCTTCACATCTCAAAAATATTTATTCTGATATTCTTTTATATCCTTTATCAAAAGTTTACGGTTTCTTTTTTTTTTAAGATTTTATCTATTTATTCATGAGAGACAGAGCGGGGAGCGGGGGGTTGCAGAGACACAGGCAGAGGGAGAAGCAGGCTCCCTGTGGGGAGCCCGACATGGGACTCGATCCCGGGCCTCCAGGATCACATCCCGGGCTGAAGGCGGCGCTAAACTGCTGAGCCACCCGGGCTGCCCAAGTTTACGGTTTCTTACATATAGTTTTATACATTAATTTATTAAGATAATTCACAGATATTTTATAGTTTTTGTTATATTGCAGTGGGATTTCTTTTCTGCTGTTTTCCATCTGGTTATTGCTAGTATATAAAACGTTAAATGTTGGGGCCCCTGGGTGGCTCAGTCAGTTAAGCCTCTGCTTTCGACTCAGGTCATAATCCCCGGGTCCTTGGATCAAGCCCCACATTGGGCTCCCTGTTCAGCGAGGAGTCTGCTTCTCCCTCTCCCTCTGTCCCTCCCCCTGTTCATGTGCTCTTTCTCTCTCTCTCTCTCAAATAAAATCTTGTTAAAAATGTTAAATGTTTCTATATTCTTTTTAACATCTTGGGAAAGTTTTCGGAAATCAAATTGTCAGGAACATTTTGTCAGTTATGGAAGAGTGAGATCATCATACTCTTCTTAAAATCCTTTAGTAGTTTTGTGCTTCCTTCAAATGAAATCCAAACACTACAATGTGACCTATCAGGCTCTGTATAATAAGATCTTTGTATACTTCTCTGGATCATCCTCAGTCATGCTCCTCTACCCTCTCCTGAAAGTGCAGTCACTCCAGTGTATCAGGCTTTCTTTTGCTCCTGGGCCTTCATAGGTGATAGTTCCTCTCTCAGAATTCTTTTCCCTTAGCACCCCTTCCACTTAACTCCCAATCATCCCTCTGGTCTAAGTTTGATATCACTTCAACTGAGGCATCTTCCTGACACAACTACCAGTTTTATTTCAGCCCTCAATTTTTCCTTTGTGCTGCCATAGCAGCCTCTGAGTACCCTAAATTGGAATATCACATTAGATTCCATTACTTATTTATTCCCGACTAAACTGTGAGCTGCATGAGGCATTGACCATGTAGGACTTATTCGTTGTTTTCTATCAAATACCCAGTACCCAGTAGGTGTTCAATAAGTGCTTGTTAATTAAATGAATGCGTAAATTAACTGTTGGCTAGCACAAGGGCCCACACATGGGACCTGTGCCTGAGGTTACCTTCACATTTAGTGTAGATTTCTGTTCTGCACATCTCAGGCCATTTGAGGCATTCTATTTCATTCATCTAGAGTATGTATTTACTAGCATTTAAGCAAATATGAAAACAAACAGTGAGTGTTAATATTTATTTTTTTTGTCACCAGTTACCTGTTTTTCTTTACATAGCAATTTCTTTGGAAGGAAAACCTTCAAATTTTTTATTCTCTCTGTAGTCCAAAAACATTTTCCATTGTGCCATTATATGGCTCATACTTTCCTTCAGAGTACTCATGGCATTAGTCACATTACATCTGGAAGAAAATTGTATTTTATAACCAGGTTGAAAAGGTGCTAGACTGGGTTGTGATATCGAGCTCCACGCTGGGAGCTCTCCCACTCACTCTCCCCCTTCCCCCCCCACCCCCGTGCTTACTCATGCGCTTGCGTTTACATGCTCTCTCTGGGGGGCGGGTGGAAGAGGTGCAGTGTGAGTGAAGTTGTTGAGCAGATCATTCCAGATTATAAGAATTAGGATTGAGTATAAAATAAAAGCCTAATATTTACTATTTCATTAATGGTATTAAATCGAAGAGATTGTCAAATATATATTAGCCTTATACTTTTAAATTATATTTGCCCTTAATGTATAACAGTTTTCATTTTGTCAATTACTGATAATTTAAATAGCAAAAGTTGAGATTAGTTATTAGTTATTATTTGACGCATAACAAATTACCCCAGACTTGGTAGCTTAAAACAACATGCATTTCTTATCTCACGTTTTCTGTGAGTTATTAATCTGGGCACAGCTTAACTAGGTCCTTTGGTTCAGGGTCTTTCACAGACTGCAGTGAAGGAGTTGGCCAGGGCTAGGTTTTCATCTGAACCTCAACTGAAAAGGTTTCTTCCAAGCTCACAAGTTTGTTAGCCCAGATTCTTGGCCCATAGAAAGTGTGAGATGGTAATTGTATATATGGAGCTTGTCAACTGGTAAGCTTTCTTATAGGTTGATTGGCCCCTTTTTTTAAAAAAAAAAAAAGATTTATTTATTCATGAGAGACCCAGAGAGAGAGAGGCAGAGACATAGGCAGAGGGAGAAGCAGGCTCCATGCAGGGAGCCCGATACGGGACTCAATCCTGGGACTCCAGATCACGCCCTGGGCCAAAGGCAGACACTCAACCGCTGAGCCACCCAGGCATCCCCCTGATTGGCCCCTTTTTAATGGGAGTATGATGAATAGCCAGTTTTGACCACAACAAGATGGTAGGATGGATGGAGAATAACCTGGGTCCATTATTGACCTAATGATCTTGTGATACCTCTTCATCCTAATTTACTCTGTTACCTATGGACTGTTCCATGAGAGGAAAATAGGCACTTATCTTGTTTGAGCCACTGTATTTTAGGGTCTTTTTATTACAGCAGCCAAGTCTGAACTCTGACTATAGCGAAATCATTCATTAACCAAGTACTTCATGAATTTCTATTAGGTGCCAAAAACCCTGCTCTGTTGTTGGAGACACAAAAGCATAGGAGGGAAACTTGCAGTCTTTAAATGGTAAAATAAAGTTGTTTTTGTGTTCTCTTCTGGTAAATAATCACCCGAAACATCAAGGAGAATAAGAAACAGAAATGTGGTCTTTGAAATTAGAAGACTTCTGTAATTTGAACCACAACCATAAATATGAAAAGTAAATAAAATAGTTATAACAAGAGGAAGTTAAAGACCTTTTAGAGGGGTATAGCAGAAGGAAACATGCCTTATTTATTGTCCTCATAGCCCCAGAAGAGCTCAAGAATGAGGTCACCAGGTACCATGGAAAGTGGAGGAATAGCACAGGGCTGAAAACAGATTGGTTGAATGTCAGTATAAACAACTTCCACTCTCTCCTCTGTCCTACACCCGGAAGAGACCGAAAGTATTTTATAGAGAAAAATGAATCAGAATGGCTCCAGACTTGGGAAACCCCAGGTATAGTAGGAAATGGGGTGAAGCACTGGGCTAGAAACAGATCAAGTGAAAGCCTACTACTAAATGTTTTTTTGGTCCCCTTCCCTTACCCATTACACCAACCAGGACCATATCTTTCAGGCAGGAAAGTCAAGCCTTCTTTCCTGAAGAAATTGAATGGTCCCTGAATAAAAGACCTTCAGAACAGAGATTTAGGAGATCTTAAATGTAAAGGCTGGCTATTTGGCCAATTAACCTACAAAAAGGGATAAATTGACAAGCTCCAGAACACCTGGTTCACCTCTTAGTGTCTCACTCTTAAGTATGACTGAAAAGCCAAATGTTGCTGGACATTTTGAGAAAGGCTTCCAAATGAAAGAATAAGCTCAGGCAGCCCGGGTGGCTCAGCGGTTTGGCACCTGCCTTCAGCCCAGGGCGTGATCCTGGGGACCCGGGATCAAATCCCACATTGGGCTCCCTGCATGGAGCCTGCTTCTCCCTCTGCTTGTGTCTCTGCCTCTCTTTCTCTTTATGTCTCTCATGAATAAATAAATAAAATCTTTTTTATTTATTTTTTATTGGTGTTCAATGTGTCAACATACAGAATAACACCCAGTGCTCATCCCGTCAAGTGCCCACCTTAGTGCCCGCCACCCAGTCACCCCCACCCCCCACCCACCTCCCCTTCCACCACCCCTAGTTTGTTGCCCAGAGTTAGGAGTCTTTCATGTTCTGTCTCCCTTTCTGATATTTCCCACACATTTTTTCTCCTTTCCCCTTTATTCCCTTTCACTATTTTTTATATTCCCCAAATGAATGAGACCATAGAATGTTTGTCCTTCTCCGATTGACCTATTTCACTCAGCATAATACCCTCTAGTTCCATCCACCTCGAACCAAATGGTGGGTATTTGTCATTTCTAATGGCTGAGTAATATTCCATTGTATACATAAACCAGGAGCCTCGGTGTCCATAGAAAGATGAATGGATAAAGAAGATGTTGTTTATGTATAAATAAATAAAATCTTAAAAAAAGAATAAGCTCTTGAAGGAACAATGCAGTAAAAAGGAAAACAGAAGTTAAATCTGAGTGTTAAAAGACAAAGTTGATATGCTAAATAAGAGTAGGATGCTATTGTTTCAATTAGAAAAAGAAATTCTTAGAATTAAAAATGGAATAGGAATGTTTTACATTTTAGTAGATTTAGAAACTAATGTTAGGGAATCTCCCAAAAAATAGAGTAATAGAAAGAGATAGAAAATTAGAAAATAGAGAAAAAGAGGAGCATTCTAACATCTACTTAATAGAAATTCCAGAGAAAACAGGGAAATGGAAGAAATTAGGAAAGAAATATCATATTTGAATATCTCATTTAAATATCTGTGAAATTGAAATGTTTGTTAAAGTCAGTGGTGTGACACATTTTAATTGGCAGCATTTTTCTCCTATAATGGTACAGTGATAATTGTGCTCTTAGATAGATGGAGTACTAAATTACCCAACCCCCCACCAAATTTTCCCTAACATGAGGCCTGTGAGTAGCTAGATTAAAATAACCTAATGAAAGCCTGCTAATAAACAAACAGAAAACACCTACTCTCAAGAGGAATCATTATTGTGAATTATCAAACACCAGTGAGAGAAAACCCTAGAAGTGTTATTGGACTGACACCCCACACACACACCAAATTTACATGTTGGAGCCTAATCCCCAATGTAATGGAGTTTGGAGGTGGGGCCTTTGGGGGGTAGTTAGGTCATGAGAGCAGATGCCTCATAAATGGGATTGGTGCCCTTATAAAAGAGACCCCAGAGAGCTCCCTTGCCCCTTCTGCTATGTGAAGACACAGCAAGAAGATGGCTGTCTATAAACCAGGAAACAGATTCTCACCAGACGCTGAATCTGCTGGCAATTTGGATTTGGATGAATTAACTTCTCTTGTTTATCATAAGTGACTTAGTGTATGGTATTCTGTTCTAACAGCCCAAACAGGCTAAGACCAGCTTTTAGAGATTTTTGAAATAAAGGACTGTGTGTAAAAATAATATCAAACATTTCAACATTGAAAGTTAGAAGACAGGGAACAATGCCTTTGAAGTGCTTAGTGAAAATGATTTTCAACCAAGATATTTTCAGACATATACCTATTTTTAGGAAGTTGCTGGAAAGTGGGCTCCACCGACACTAGATGGTTGTTAACTAAGAAAAAGACATGAGATTCAGGCAACAAAGGATCCAACATTTATAAGCACAATGAAGAAAGCTCCTTCCCGTTATGATGAATAAAGGGTGCTTCAGAAGACTAGTTCAATCAGTAGGCTTAGAGAGTACTCAGTCCAGATTGAAGCAGACAGATGATTCCAGGAAGGCTGTCTCCAGGGGAAAAAAAATAGAAGTGATGAATTATCCAATAGGTTTGTGTACTGAAAATTCACTTAAGAGACAGAGTGAGAAGAGTTTGAGATAGGCATAAAGGAAGCAAATTTTAAAACAAACCAAACTTAAGAAGAAAACAGCTGTACACAAGAAATATAACTAGAGTATATTCCTTACCTTGGTAGTGAACAATGTTTGTACAGTCATAATAATTATAAAAACGGATTATTGATTTAACCAAAATTTGTGATATGAGTGTTAAGTCATCTATAATAGGATGTCTGATGATAATATCTGAAATTGATGAGTCAAGAGAAAGTAGTATAAGATTATTCTTGTTCTTTTTTTAAGTTTTTATTTAAATTCCAGTTAGGTAACATGCAGTGTAATATTAGTTTCAAGTATACTATAGCGATTCAGCGCTTCATACATCATCTGGTGCTTATCAAGACAAGTGTGCTCCTTAATTTCCGTCATTCCCCCACCCACCCACCTCCTCTCTGGTAACCATTAGTTCCCTATAATTAAGAACAGTGGTTGGCCTCTCTTTTTCTCCTTTGCTCATTTTTGTTTCTTAAATTCCACATATGAGTGAAATCATATGGTATTTGTCTTTCTCTGATTTATTTCACTTAGTATAATACTTTCTAGCTCCATCCATGTCGTTGCAAATGGCAAGACTTCATTCTTTTTGATGGCTGAGTAATATTCCATTGTATATATGTACCACTTCTTTATCCATTTGTCAGTTGATGGACACTTGGGCTATTTCCATAATTTGGCTGTTGTAGATAATGCCACTATAAACAGCAGGGTGCACGAATCCCTTTGAATTAGTGTTTTTTTATTCTTTGGTTAAATACCTAGTATGCGATTGCTGGATTGCAGGGTAGTTCTATTTTTTAACCTTTTGAGGAACCTCCATACTGTTTTCCAGAGTGGCTGCACCAGTTTGCATTCCCACCAAGAGTGCAAGAGAGTTCTTGTTTCTGCACATTCTCGCCAACACCTATTGTTTCTTGTGTTGTTGATTAGAGATAAATATCAGAGAGAGCAATGAAAAGAGCTGAAAGGGTACCAGGAGCTCTAGGTACTGCTGCTTTTTGGTCATACAAGCCTTGCAGCACTATTTGTACATTTAACCATTGATAAAAATTTAAGGTAACTAGAATTTAAAATAAAACTAGTTATAGCTGGTATAATCAGGTAAAAATTCACAGAAGACATAAAGTTTTGGTATAGGTTTTTAAAAGTGAATGTCAGTATTTCGGTGAAGGCATTCTCATGGGCAAGTGATGTAAAAAAAAGCCAAAGGGGGAAAAATGTGAGAGGTACCTAAATTAGTTTGACTAAAATGATAATCATAAAGGAAAACCAAATTTCTTTTAAACATAAGATATCTACACTCAGCTCTTGAGTTATGGAGCTGCCCCTGTGTTGTCTCTTGAACATGTACTCTGGTTTCTGTTTGTGAAGAACCATTTCATTCTGGCTGGATTGTTTCCCTCCTTCACACCGCATCTTTTCTCTCTTCCCTTTGTTCTTTGCCCTACAATCTGCCTTCTTATATCCTAGATCCACTTCTCTTCCATCTTCTGCGATTTTATTTTATTTTATTTATTTATTTATTTTTTAGATATTCAGTCATTTTTTTAAATTTTTTTTTAATTTTTATTTATTTATGATAGTTACAGAGAGAGAGAGAGGCAGAGACACAGGCAGAGGGAGAAGCAGGCCCCATGCACCGGGAGCCCGATGTGGGACTCGATCCCGGGTCTCCAGGACCAAAGGCAGGCGCCAAACCGCTGCGCCACCCAGGGATCCCCTTCTGCAATTTTAATACTCTTTTCCTTCATTTGGCTTTTTAAAGGTTCAATACTTTCTTGTCTTTACTCACCTGAAGTAAAAACCTTTATTTTCTCCATGTATCTCATAAAATATAAGGACATTTATCCAATTAAGTTGATTCATACCGGAATATAACAGATACTTATCACCTTCCTCAGTCTTCTTCCCTCAGGGATGTTTGCATATTAATCAATATTTTTTATAATTTATTGAATTTCTCACCAATTAGTTTGTTCTAGCTGGTGTCATTTGTTCTCTCTCTCCTGATGAAGAGACTTGATTATTTTTTGTCTTTATTCTGGTAGAGTTAGGGAGAGACTACCTTCATAGCAGAAAATAAAGTGCCATATAGCACTTCAAGCCAAGATATCTTTCTGGACTCCAGAATTTCCCATCTTTTCTCGGCTGACTAGAGGACTGGCTAGCATAATCCATGCTGAAGAAATAGGGAGTCTTGACTGTTTAGGTCTCTGTAGTCATCCAAGAGCCATCATTAAAGCAATTTCTTGCTTAGTTGGGAAATAATTCTCTTAGTGGTTCTTGGAGTACTGGGCAAAGGTTCTTCTGAGGCTTCCAAATTAAAGGAGATAAATAAGTTCCTAGCACAAAGTAAGAACCCAATAAGTATTCATTTTCCTGGCTTCTTCCTTCTAGAGTCTTTTTTTTTAGATTTTATTTATTTATCCATGAGAGACACTGAAACTAAGGCAGAGACATAAGCAGAGGGAGAAACAGGCTCCCCACATGGGGAGCCCGATGTGGGACTCAATCCTAGGACCCTGGGATCATAACCTGAACCAAAGACAGATGTTCAACCACTGAGCCACCCATGTGCCCCTTCCTTCCAGAGTCTGATCCTGCTCTTTCAGACTACTCACCAGGGATAAAGTATGCCTCCTAGGAACTATGGTGGTATCCAGTAATTTTGTGGCTGACAATAGATGTGGCCTTAGACAAAATTGTGAAATGAGCTAATCTTCTCTTAATTTGGTCTTTGACCCTTCTATTTCTCTTATTATTTACTTCTGGTGACCATGCATACATCAATTACTTATGACATCAACTTTATAAATATTATATGACTACAGTCCTAAACACTGTATTTATCAACTCAGTCTTTGTAGCTCTTGTGTCATAGTCACATGCATGATTAGCAAGAATGAGAGAAAGCTTGTTAAAAGTAATAGTGATAAAAATGGCTTAAAAAGATAAAGTGAAGATAATTCATGCCAGGTTAAGGAACAGCACCTCTATGCAGGACACAGGCAGTAGTACACTGGCAGTGCCCCCCTTCTTTACAAATCCCTTGAAGTCATGATAGGCCTTTTAGGAGTAATTTCTTCAAATTTGCACACATCCCGTTACTCTAGCAATTGTTCATATAAGTAACCCTAAGGCCGCAGTAATGTGTATGATGGCCTTCACAGTATCCGGGGAATTTCACCAGTTCCTAGTTGTCTGCTGATTTCCTCCACTTCCTTGAAGGTTCCCTCAGCCTGCCTTAAACCTTCCATTTGAACATCCAAAGTGATACTCATAGCCATGAGTCCAGCACATTCTTGCACACCTCTTGCAGTCATCGTGGGCCAAACACAAAATAAACTATAGAAAGAGAAGCCCTAGCTTAGACAATAGACAGTGAAGAACCCACTCAACACAGGAAAGTACAATAGAGTGCTCATTGGCAGGGAACATTTGTAGAGTGGTACATTGACAACACTTACTGACTAATTGTGTAGAGTATTGTCTGTTCTAACTCTCATGGGCTGAGAGTATATTTTAGCACTCAGAGCATGGGAAAAATATACTCTAGTACATATAAGTATATACCACTTAGGAAAATATTTCTTAGATAAATAGCATTATAATTGGCACTGCATGGTGGCATTAAATGGAGTATGTGTATAATTGGCAAATTTTCCAAGCATGTAAAGTTTCCCTTTGCTACATTTTTGGCTCTCTTTCAGCGCTATTTTTTCACTTCCTAGTGTCCCTTTTGTCCACCCCTAAAGAGCTTTTAAACAAATACAACCTTCCCCCTTTTTTTCATGGCTTGCCTACCTCATATGTTGCCTCTGATCCAAAATTGCTTCTCCTCTCCTGCAGTCTACACATTTGAGTGATTTAATCATAATTGGAAAGAAAGCAAACTGATTCGATTCAGTTCTGTTCAAGTATGAGTGGTTTGAGTCTATCTAAACTACTGTCATGATTTTGAAAGTTTATTAATAAATGAGAATTCAAATAAAGGAACTAAGGATTTGGTGAAAGAAGCTAGAAAAAGAATTACAAAGTAAACTTCTAGGGAGCCAGAAGAAGGAATTAAATACAAATTCCAAAATAAGTGAATGACAAAATAGGAGGTGTGTGTGTGGGGGGGAAGCAAATACACAACATTCAGAAAGCAAAACATGCTATGATCACAGATAGGAAAAAGTTTAAAACATCTTGACAACAGAAATATTTATAGATGAAATGATACAATGTCTGGGATTTATTTCAACATAATTATGGGGGGAAATGAGTGTATGAAGCAAGATTGGCTGTGAGTTGGTAATTGTTAAAGGTAAGTACTAGGTACATGAGGATTTGTTATAGGAGTCTACTTGAGATATGCTTGACATGTTCCTTAAGTTTAATTTTAAAAACAAAGAATACTAAATGTAACTGTATACTAATATAAAAGTCTTGCTGAGGGATGCCTGGGTGGCTCAGTAGTTGAGCATCTGCCTTCAGCTCAGGATGTGATCCCAGGGTGCTGGGAATGAGGCCCGCATCAGGCTCCTCACAGCAAGCCTGCTTCTCCCTCTTCCTACATCTCTGCCTCTCTTTCGGTGTCTCTCATGAAAAAAATAAATAAAATCTTCAAAAAAAGTCTTGCTGAAATGTGGTTTTCTAGAAAAATCTAAATGTTATCATTTAGAAAGGGATAGAAAAACAGAATATGTCAATAGCAGGAGAGAAATTTAAAATGCTAAACTCTCCACCTCCCAATTATGGTGCCAGGCCCCTATGATTTCATGGAGAAATCTTTGAAACTTTCAAGAAATAGATCATTCCTGTAGTCTTTAAATTGTCCTAAAGCATAGGAAAAAATTTACATTGCCTTCTAGTTTGTTTTATAAAGCTAGCAAAGCCCTGAAAATGAAAGCTAACATACAGAATGAAACTCTGCCAATTTGGCTTATGAATATAGATGTAAAACTCCTTTTAAAAATTTACAAATCGGGCAGCCCGGGTGGCTCAGCAGTTTGGCGCCGCCTTCAGCCCAGGCCCTGATTCTTGGGACCCGGGATCGAGTCCCATATCAGGCTCCCTGTGTGGAGCCTGCTTCTCCCTCTGCCTGTGTCTCTGCCTCTCTCTCACTCTGTGTCTCTCATGAATAAATAAATAAATAAAATCTTTAAAAAGAAAATTTACAAATCAAATACATATATTAAAACAGTGGATTTTTCCCAGAAATACAAACATGTCAGGACATCTGTTGATCTACATTATCAAATTGTTGGGTCAAAGGAGATAAACTAAGTGACTATTAATGGATAATAAGACGTGTTATAAAACTGACTATTCATTCCTCTAGTCTGACCTTAATATGATAAAATAATGTCTACAACCAAATACTGACTTCATATCTGAATGATATAGTGAGTATATTCCCAAGTCATGATCAAGTGGTGTTTATTAGTGCTTGCTTTATGGTTCAGAGACTGAGAAATTTGGATTTTGTTCTGTGGCAGGAACAATTTGAGAATTTGAAGAATTTGAGGTGGAGGTATGACCCAGTCTGATTTCTGTTTTAAGATTATTCTGGCTGTATACTAGGCATCACCCATTCCTTTTCCCACTGCAGTAGCAGAGTTGACAGAGCCCATATGGCCTGTAAAGCCAAAAACACTTACTGTCTGGCCCTTTACAGAAAAAAGTGATAATGTGTATAGTAATTAATATTCAAGTGTGTATATGTGTGTATACAGAAAAAGACTGGAAAGCAAAGCACCAAGAATAGTGATTTTTTAAAAATTTTTCTCCTTGTTTATTATTCAAGTTTTCTGTAATAGACATGTATACTTTTAATAATAAAGTTTACTTTTTTAAAAATTTTATTTATTCATGAGAGAAACAGAGAGAGAGAGGCAGAGACACAGGCAGAGGGAGAAGTAGGCTCCATGCAGGGAGCCCGACGTGGGACTTGATCCCAGGTCTCCAGGATCACGCCCTGGGCTGAATGCAGTGCCAAACCGCTGAGCCACCCGGGCTGCCCCTAAAGTTTACTTTTTAAACAATAAGATAAACATTAAAACCAGTAAGAGACAAGAATAAAGAAAAGTTAGTGGAAATTTTAATAAGATAAATTTAAAGAAAGTCAAAAGAAGCAGGAAAAATATAAACAATAATACCTAGTTTCATGCACACAGCCACACAAATATTATCTGTTTCAGATTTTGGCATGTGATACTTCTTACTAAGGCAGCCATTATTTGAATTCCTACTATATGCTCTTTACTATGGGGATGCAAAGATAAGTATGGTGTCTGTTCTGAAGATAAATCTGGTAGGGGCAGAGGCATGTGCTTTAACTGTATCAGTGCCATAAGCAATGTACCAGAGGGCCTTAAGCACATTCATTTTTGGTTAGGAGATAGTTTGCACCCATATAAAGCTGTTGCTCAGTGATGAGTTGTAATATGATTATAAGGGATTCCAATCATATGAACTAGTCTTTTAACTTTATTTATGGTGCCTTTTCATGTAGAGAAGTTTTTGAATTTTATAATAAAATCTATGCTGTTATTTTCCTTTATGGCTTCTGCATTTCCCAGACAAGTAGCCAAATGTCCTAACATCTCCATCAGATGTAAAGTGTCACATTTATTCTTTTATTCCTTTTTTTCGCTCTGTTTATCTTTTACACAGTTGGTATCACAGTGCTTTCATTAAGGTATCATTTCAACTCAGGGAGACTTATTTTGGATTTTGGTATCTGAAATATCGCACCATTTTCTTAGTGCTAATATTAAAAAGACAGCACACAACAAAATGTGACTGTTAACCTGAGCATCAGTAGTCATTAAAGCCAATTTAGACTAACCCCTTAAATTCAAAGGTTATTTGGTGGCTTCTTAAGTATTACTTCAATAAAGTTGATAAGTGCTGTATATAGAGACACTCCTATTTTGTTTTGCATGTCTTAATCAGTTGCACAGTAACCATGCTGTTTGCTGCTTCTTGACATTCTTAAAAGGCATCTCATGTTCAGACTGCAGTTTTATATTAGGTGGTTGTCCTAACCATGCTGCCCTTTTGAGCATTTGTAAGGAGCTAAACATATATAGAACATTATAGAACATAGCCGCAAAAATTTGATATGGCAGGAAGGGCCCTGGCCTTTCAAATGGCACCTATAGCACCTAATCGACACTCTGTTTGCTCAGTAAAGTAGTATTAAAGTGAGCTTCCATTATAGATAGCTCCATCATCAAATATGTGCCTACTTTGATCATGGTTCCTTTATCCAGAAAACTAGCTGATCATTTTTGGTGTTTTCTGAAGATTCTTCAGGTTTTATGTTTTTGTTTTGTTTTGTTTTGTTTTAATCAATTAATTAACATATGGTGTATTTTTAGTTTCATAGGTAGAGTTTAGTGATTCATCAGTTGTATATAACACCTAGTGCTCATTACATCAAACTCGCTCCTTAATGCCCATCACCCAGTTATCCCATACCCCACCTACTTCCCCTCTAGCAACCCTGTTTGTTCCTATGGTTTGTCTCCCTCTAAGATTTCATCTTATTTTTCCCTCCCTTCCCCTGTGTTCATCTATTCTGTTTCTTAAATTCCACATATGAGTGAAATCATATGATAATTGTCTTCAGGTTTTGAAAATTCAGTCATTTTATTAAATTCATATAGGTTATGTATATTAATGATTGATGTTTTTGTTGGTTCCACATAGGTTAAAGGCACATCAAGTAGAGCATTTTCCCACAGCTCTCAGTGTTTCTATCCTTGGGTTTTGTTTAAATGCCACTATCTCAATGATCATATTCTGATTATTGGCATATTTTTAAAAATATTTTTCCATAATAAAAATACCTTAGAAGAAATTCTAGAGGCTGTTAGAGAATAAAATAGAGTAAGAAATTGTCTGGTAACTTAACCCCTCCTTTTACAGTTTGGCTTATTCAGTAAGTGTTTCTTTTGCTCACTGATAACCCAGGGGTTGGTCTTTTATTTTTTATAAAGATTTTATTTATTTATTTGAGCGAGAGAGAGCATGAGCAGGGTGAGGGGCAGAAGGCAGAGGGAGAAACAGACTCCCTGCTGAGCAGGGAGCCCAGTGCTGGGCTGGATCTGGGGACTCGAAGATCATGACCTGAGCCAAAAGCAGACATTTAACCTACTGATCCACCCAGGCACCTCAGGTCTTTCTTTCTTCTTCTTCTTCTTCTTTTTTTTCTTTTTTTGTAGTATATTTTTTTATTAGAGTTCGATTTGCCAACATATAGTATAACACCCAATGCTCATCCCATCAAGTGCCCCCCTCAGTGCCCTTCTCTTAATTTAAATTTTATCAACTAGGATTTTTAGCTATGGACCTTGAAGTCTTTAACCTGGCCAATAATTGAAGTCTATAACCAGTGTGAATTTAAATATAATTTACTTTAACTTAAGACAGGAAGAATTTGTCCTTATATCACAATCAAAGTTTCTTGCATGTGATCATTTTCTTCCTGTAGTTATGAAACAATGCCTCATTGACAGGGAACACCCATGACTTGTCTATATATAACCTTAAAATAGTCTTGAGACTGTCCTTCGGAGTGTGTGTGTCAACGTTACAAAGGGTAAAATTTCACATATGCATCAATGACTTATTATTTTAATAGTGCTGATTAGTTTCATTTGCTTTTAAAGAGTTATATAGTTAAATACTGGCATTTCTCAGGATCTGAAATAAAATAATATTCATTTCGCTGGTTGTGAAAATTGTCTAGAATGCTGGGAACCAGGAGTTAACATTTTAACAGGATTTTGCTATCAGCAAATCTGTTTTGGTTTCCTGTTCTGGCCTCCCTACCTATCAGCTACATAGTGCCCTCGCCATTACGTTTCTCCTTTCTTTTACCACAGGAAAATTGTCAGGCCTCTTTTTCTAGCATTTCAGGACCCGCCTGACAGGAAATTTTCTAATTGCCGGAACAGCTGGTAGGAGAAAACTTTGCAGGGGCTTGGCCTTCCCTTTCCAACCTAAGTTTTACAGTCAGAAATTCTTTTATCACCATCATGGTTTCGTAGCCATGTTTAAATTTTTGTCTTTTCGTGTTCGCTCTATACAGGTAAGCTTTGTTTAACTTCTGTAAAGACTAAAATGTTTTAGTAGGAGCTCAGTGTAATTATACTAATTAAACAATTATTTCATTTTATATATTTGTTTAAGAAGCTTTCCAAAATTCAAAACCAGTTTTTTTTTTTCAAAACCAGTTTTTAAAGAACTTTTAAAGGATAGTATTTCTGTTTGCTAAAAGAAAGCCACTTAAGTGTATTATTCGTTTCAACTGTATATTTTGTAAACTTATTTTTACATTGGCTTTTTTTACTGGTAGTTTTTATTTTGTCCATGTTTGTAATTTTGTATAATAAAATAGACGACAGTAACTCAATATTAAACCAGTCATGAACAAAATTGTGAATTTACTAGTATTTAGGAGATTATTATGTAAGCAATATTTTGATGGGTTGGAAAATGTATTATTTTAGAGAGTGAAGAGCTTAAAGTCAGAGTTTTGTTGAAATTGACTCCTTTCAAATTTTGAAGTTTTTAATCAACTGTATTTAAGTAACTTTAAGTAATTTTATCTAATCTAGAGTAGGCACAGCTTTCAAAGCATTATTTTGTTAAAATGTGTTAGTGAATGATAATTTGCATTTTATTTCATCTAAAATTCTGCCAAATAAACTTGATATTTTGCCATGAGAATTGCGCTATCCTGCTGCTCTTTAAAGAGAATTTAATTTTTTGATTGGGATTCTCGATTAGGAGAAAACTGCTCTGTGTAGCAATGATTAGGAATGTTAGTCTGGAGAAAAGCAATGCTGGTTTCTCAAACATAGAAAGAAGAAGCTGGCTTGGAATACTCTTAGAGAATTTGGTTAAATGAAAAATGTTGAGCATATTTATCATCCATTAACAAATAAGTAAGTTGGATTTGGTCCAATTGTATTCTGGAATACCTTAAAATGTGATTTTTTTTCCAGCATGGCTTGAATAACCAGCCTAAATTTTTATGTATCTAGATCATCTAAAAATTAACATCTTTTTAAAATTAAAAACTACGTATTCTAGAACCTTAGGTATCTGTATAGAGATTAATACTTTAATTTTGAATTACATTCAAGAGGCAGATAAAGTATACGTTTTTCATTTGTAAGGTCTTTATGGTAGGCAAAAAAAATAGTTACATATCTATGGTTAGAAAAGAAAAGATTTATTTATTAGTTTTTACCCAAAAAAAATTTAAATAATTTACTTCAAGTTCCAACTGTATTTTCTGACATTCAAAACAATTTAGAAAATACAAATGCCTTAAGAACACACTTCCTGACCCAAGGGAGAGCAGGAAAAAGGAAATTATGTATACAAGTCAGGGCATAATGCCAAAAGTTGAATCATCCTTTAAAATCAATTAATATCACCCAGTCTGTTTACTTAAAGGTAGTGTGTTACAATATTAGGTTTTCTGTAACTCAAATAGACAGCATCGCTTTCTGTTCCTTTTCTTTAATCCCTTTACATTTTCAGAACAAAATTACATCTTTTTCTCTCGACTTAAAAAGGAAACATTAGGTTAATTTTTTCCCATTAAGGGGTGAACTTTAAGGACCATTTAAGAAGAAACCTACAGACCTCTTGGTGGTCCTGGAAAACAAATGAGGGGACTTTCTGTGTCACTGGAGGAACACCGAAAGGTCCACCTGTCCATGAATTTCTTCTGCCATTTTTCTGTGATGTCTAAAATGATACTCTTTACAGAATTCCTAAAATTATATTTGTTAACTGACCTTGTTTTTTCTATGATAGGTCACATCTAAACAAGTATATATCCAATAATAAATCCTTGAAACCCTAGGTAAATTCCTAGAGAGCAGATACTCTATCTTAGTATCAATAACACCTCACACACTATGTGGCTCATAATCTGAATTGCCTTCTAACAGAAAGGAATGGCCCTAAGAGAATATATCATAGATTAGAAACATTTCCATTAGGACCAGGCAATTAGGAAGAAGCAAAAGCACCAGAGCCTCCTGAATTTTAGTCTCCTCTTTACCTGTTCTTCTCTTCCTCTCTGATCCAAACACTGGTTTCCATGTGTGCTCCCACACTGACCTTTCCACTGGCTTGTCTCTGCTTGAGATACTCTTCCCCAAGATGGTTGACTCCATCACATCCTTCTGGTCTTTACTCAAATAGCACCTCTTCAGTAAAACCTGCAGTGATGGTTTTATTTAAAATTGCACACTTTCAAAAAAAATTGCAAGCTTTCCTTTTTATCCCTGCACTTCTGATCCCTTTTACCCAACTTAGTATCTTTTTTTCATGGTAAAAAAGAATATGTATCTTGTTCTAACCTGAATATACCTATTCTTATCGCTTGGTTTCTCCCCAAAATGCCAGAGATTTTGGTCTATTTCATTTATTACATATCTCAGGCACCTAGAAGAGTGCTTGCTTGGCATGTATAAGGTACTCAATAAATAAATGTTTAAATGGATGAATGAATGACTTCCCAAACATAGCTTGAGGGTATTGTACACCTAGGCTGGGGATGGCAAATATCCAAAAATAATGGGAGTGTAGACCAATGATACAGGGGTGTGATGGAGACAGTTGCCAGCCTCACAGTTTTACCTACAACTGGAACTTTACTTATCAAATAAACATAGACTTTGTAAAAATAAAAATACAGAATCTACTATAATTTTTAGAAATATACAATGTAAGTTTTTTCGTGATGATGAATGGGCACATATCAATGTATCATTTAATATATGCTTGGACGCCTGGGTGATTCAGTAGTTGAATGTCTGTCTGCCTTTGGCTTGGGGTGTGATCCTTGGTCTGGGTATTGAGTCTGGCATCGGGCTCCCCATGGGGAGACGGCTTCTCCCTCTGCCTATGTCTCTGCCTCTCTCTCTGTGTGTCTCTCATAAATAAGTAAATTATATATATATACACACAAACACACACACACATACTTGTACCAGAGAATGTAAAAATATGTGAACCTCACAGGGGAATAATGGATCTAACTCAAATCTATGCTTGACTTCATTGACAAAATTCTTTTTCCATAAAATTATAGTTGCTTCACTGTGTACTTACAGGAAAAATACAATTTTACAAACTGTACTTCTTTGTTTTAATGTAACAGACTTACTTTGGTAAAAAGTGGTTTATTGGCACGATCTGTTTGTCACATGCAAATGTCCATCCTTGGATTATCAGTGCCTTCAGAAATTTGATATTCCTCTCTGTACCCATCTCATTGGATTCTAGTTATGAGCTAGAAGAGCACATTGTTGCTTTTCTCCGTGTTGTTCAAGATTACTCAAGCTTTAGTATTGTCCTGGTTGAACCTCAAATTCATTTCAAAAATACCTATGGTCCCATAACTTGGAGAAACTGGTGACATTAAGCACAGTCTGGCATTGAGATACCAATCAAGGGTATTTTGCCTATACTCCTATGACTACATACACATAAAAGTAGATAGAAGGAAGGTAGCTTGCTAATGTGATTAGTAAAAATTTAAACTTGGAAGGAACCCAAAAAATGCGTTAAAGATAAAACAGGGACAGATCTTTAGAAATTTTTAGGGGAAAAGGGTAGGGAGTGGAGGAAGTTGCTGGGTTGTTTTTTTTTTTTTAAAGAAACATTGACAAAAGGAGCACTTGCAAATTTATTTTAAAATAAGATTTGCCAGAATAAGAAATTCAGTATGAGGATGGGAAAATAAAAACCAAGGAAGTCTCTCAGAAAATAGAAAAAAGATAAGTGACATACAGGATTCAATCCCAGATATACAATACCTAACTAATAGAGAAATTGCAAAAAGACAAACCCTGAAAAATGGACGGAAGGAAATTATCAAAAGAAAAAAAAATGTTAGCATTGACACAGAGAAGAATTCAGGTCTCTAGATTATAAAGGCTTACCAACCATCTAGCATTCTAAGAGAAAGGAGACCCATATTTATCTCACTAGTGTGGAATTTCAGAAGTACAAGGACAGAGAAAATTCTTAGAGCTTCTGGAAAGAAAACAGTTCACCTTCCCAAAAAAAATGTGTATAAGGCTAGCATTACCCATCTCAGTAGCAGTCCTGGCTGCTAGAGGGCAGTGGACCATTAGCATCAACTTTCAAGGCCAGATTGCTTTTATTCTAGAATTTGGTACCAAGCCAAAGTGTACAAATGTGAAGACAAAGACATCTTCAGATGTGCAAGATTCAGAAAACTTTTTTCCACATCACCTTTCTTAACAAGTTACAAGGGAGTAATCTGAGAAAGAGAAGGACATGGGAAACTGTGAATAGTGGGTTCGACCAGGGAAGCACTGAAGAGATATCTAGAGGTAATAGCTATGCAGCAAAGCCTAGAGAACAACCTAATGGAGGGCTCTCAGAAGAATGGGAAGTATGGTAAAGGATTAAGGAAAAATTAAGACTAATGGTCAGATTAACCTCCCCCCCCCCCCCAGGGATGATGGGGCTGTGATCCTAGCTCCGGGTGTAATCCCAGAGTTCTGGGATCGAGTCCCACATCAGGCCCCCCTCAGGGAGCCTGCTTCTCCCTCTGCCTCTGCCTCTGGCTCTCTCTGTATCTCTCATAAATAAATAAATAAAATCTTCAAAAAAAAGAAAAACATGTAAAAAAAATTATGGTCCCAATAGAACTCAGAGTAAAATGTATCATGAATTTAAGCATTTGATGAAGTAAGTGTTGTTTTGTTTTGTTTTGAGTCCCCTTGGATTGTCTTGGAAGTCACTTTTATGGGCCCATATAAAAGGAAATTTAATGTACTTTCTAGCCAGGATGTAAACAATATATTGTCTTAAAAATGTGAATGCTGGTGTATAGGCCTGCTAAACAAACAAAGAAACAAACAAACAAGTAAATAAATAAATGGCTGTGGTGACAGCATGAAGGATTTGCTTGTAGTTACAGAAGAGAATGTTAATTTTTTAATATTAATAAAAACATAGGGAAGTTTGAGAGAAAAAACGTATAGGCATTATTAACCTCCTTTGTAAAGTGAGGAGTTAAGGGGCACCTGGGTGGCTCAATCATTTAAGCATCCAGCACTTGATTTCAGCTCAGGGTTTGATCTCAGAGTTGTGAGTTCAAGGCCCACATGGGGTTCCACTCCTGGGTGGCTCAGTCAGTTAAGTGTCCAATTCTTGGTTTCAGCTCAGGTCGTGATCTCAGGGTCATGAGATTGAGCCCCACATCAGTTTCAGTGCTCGTGGTGGAATCTGCTTGAGATTCTCTCTCTCCCTCTCCCTCTGCCCCAACCCTCCTCATATTCTCTCTCTCTCTCTCTCTCTCTTTCTCCCTCTCTCAAATAAATAAATCTTGAAATAAACCAAAACAAAACAAAGAAGTTAGGATTCTATACAACAGTAATAGAAAGAAGTTTATGTAAAAGTAATATAATTATCAAACAATCGGGAAGATGATGAAAGTGGTATGAGCAATTCCTTCATCTTACTTTAAATTAGCAGGCATTGTCTTTAATAAACCAAGAAATTATCAAAGTAAGTGCAGAAAGAACTTTTTTAAAAACCTGAGGAATGGGAGTGAGAAGAGACTTGCATTTAATCATAAGGTATTCTGTCACTATTTGATTTGTCATCCATGTGCATGTATTACTTTGATTTTAAAAACAAAATGTTTGAGGAACAGGAAAGAACCCAGGTTGACAAAAGATTACGTGTAAGGCAGTGTTGGGAGAAAATACCATAAAAGTAAGTTGTAGCCATATTGTAGAGGGCCTCAAGTGCCAAGGTGAAGCAGTGCATTTAATTTATGAAAACTCAGGAGAGCTTTTGAGCACTCTGGTCATATGACTGGAGCTCTCATTTCAGAAAGTGAATTTGGCAGGAGGATGAAGTGGACTGGCATTGGCACAAAGGGGTCATTACGAGTAACCAAGTTTGTTTCAGTTTTCCACAGGAAAGGTAATTAAGGATTATACCTGGGCCATGCTATTGGAAATAGGAAAAGAAAGAAAGAAAGGTATTCCCATTACCATGTTTGATGCATAGTAGATGTTTTAGTATATGTTTGTTGAATGAAAGGGTCAAAGGGAGATTCTGTGTTTTTTGGTAACTTGTTGACATGAGAAGAAAGGAAGGCTTGAATAGTTACTGCTGTTTATTTTGAGGTCCATAACCTGATTGCAGCTCTCATTATGAGAATAAGACTTGATCCTCTATGCCTACTGCAAAATACAAAACATTTATAATTCAGTGATCCTTCCCTACCTGTGTTGCACCTTTGTGACATACAATTATAGTACGTATTTTTATGAAATAAGAGATGAAACAATATTGCAGTCTAAAATTACATCCAGGGGGATCCCTGGGTGGCTCAGTCGTTTGGTGCCGCCTTCAGCCCGGGGCATGATCCTGGAGACCTGGGATCGAGTCCCACATCGGGCTCCCTGCAGGAAGCCTGCTTCTCCCTCTGCCTGTGTCTCTACTGCTCTCTCTGTGTCTCTCATGAATAAATAAATAAAATCTTTAAAAAAAAATTAAAATTACATCCAGGATCCCTGGGTGGCGCAGCGGTTTAGCGCCTGCCTTTGGCCCAGGGCACGATCCTGGAGACCGGGATCGAGTCCCACGTCGGGCTCCCGGTGCATGGAGCCTGCTTCTCCCTCTGCCTATGTCTCTGCCTTTCTCTCTCTGTGTGTGACTATCATAAAAATAAATAAAAATTTTAAAAAAAATTACATCCCACTTACCCGAGAAAACTGGTAAGACATAGAATGTTATAGAGTATAGTTCTTCATAGCCTCATGATTTAAAGGCATACATGGCTGTTAGATTCCAGTTAGGCTCTTGAACAGATAGTTTTTTCCATAGTAGGCTGACTGGTACATGTTAAAATCCAACCTGTGACCTTGGCCTCTTGAGTTTAAGTCTGTAATCCACTAGTCTTTAAAATGTGATGTGACAGCACTTTGGGTTACAGAAAAGAAAGAGGAGAATTTCTTTATAGTTTCATTTCCATGTGTAATGTACATAATTTAGTAATAGAAAAAGTATATATAATCTATAACCCAATAAGTATACAAATATTGGGTATATGCTATTTTTTTTTACTGATGAGGATATGCTACCAAAAGTTCAGAGACATTTCTCTAATCACTTTAGCTAACTGACCCAAGAGTTACATACCAGTAGGAAATAAATGTGTATGTTCCTGTCATTGATCTTGGATGGAGAACCACAGAGGCTCTAACAGTCTCAGTGTGGTATAATGCTAAGAGCCTTGTTTTAGAAGTCAGAACCTGGAATTGAGCCAGAAGTCTGCCAGTTATTGGTTTGTGATCTTTACTTAATCTCTTTAAACTTTAGATTGTATTCAAACCATTTGGCCTTTAAAAGATCTGTCAAATTTCTAGTGATGAATGGGGGAGTCTGTAGAGAATTCTGAGATGTTTTTGCTTGCTCTGAAGTATACTCCACCCTGTTATCAGCCCTCGCTAACATTGATATGTAGCCAAAGATTTGTTATAAAACATAAGTGTAAGATAAAAGGTGAAAAAAGCACCTAATCCAGGCTTGGTACATGATAGGTGCTTAATAAATATTTGCTGGATTTTAATCTAAGTCTTCCTTAATCAGTTCCACATATACAGTGTTCTTTGAAAGTTTTCTTAAAATAATTTGGTAATTTGCTTCCTACCTTTCCTAATATAGCTACAAAGAGCTATCACTCTCGAGCCCCTATACACTGGTCTTATTTGCAGAGAAGGGTTGCACAGGAAGGGAGTAGAGTCTCAGAGTCAGGTAATGCTTGGTTCTACCCTAACACCTACTGCACAGGATGATTATGAGAAATAAAGGAGATAGTGCATGTGAAATTACAAAATAAAGGACTAAACCATGTTAGAAGATTGTTTTATTGTTGCCACAGTTTTGAGAGCATTCAAAATGATTAAGTTGCCTAAGTAGTCACACAGTCTACACACTTAGGTCTTACGAAGTAAAATGGTGGAGCTGGATTCCTTTTTTGTCCTGTTACAGGAGCTTTTCTTCCTTTCAGTGCTCATTTTCAAAACCTGCCACATTAGGATACCTAGTATATCTTTTTAAAAAATGGGATCCCCGGGTGGTGCAGCGGTTTGGCGCCTGCCTTTGGCCCAGGAAGTGATCCTGGAGACCCGGGATCGAATCCCACGTCGGGCTCCCGGTGCATGGAGCCTGCTTCTCCCTCTGCCTGTGTCTCTGCCTCTCTCTCTCTCTCTGTGACTATCGTAGAGTTAAATAAATTAATAAAGATTTTTAAAAAAATAAAATAAAAACTGTGTAACTCTATATATAGCCAACATCCTATCTCAGAAAATATTAGTTGAGCTCAAACATGCATATGGAACACAAAAATAATAAAAATAATTATTTGTGTACAACACATTTGATTCCACTAATACTTAGGCAGTAGGAAAAAATAACATGATAGGCAAAAAAAAAAAGAGAAAAATAGTCTTTGATAGGCTTATATTTCTGGTATTGTTGGGTTTTGCTTCATTGTTTTTGGCTGTAACCTATAGTACTTGTCTTAATTAAATAAGGTATACTTTATCTGCTAATCCCAGAGTGAATAAGTAATTGAAATTCTGTATATACCTACATATATTTTCAACCTTTCTTCATTTCTGATGCCTTCCCTCAGATATACTGAAGTATCCGCTGTCTAAAAATTCTTTTCTTAACCCTAAGACCTTCCACTGTTTTACTATGCTGAGTAGTAGTAACTTCTTTCCTGTGTCTAATCCTCCATCCATATGTTAAATCTTTTTTGATTTTGTGTTTTAGAGTTATTGCCTTTTCCACCTCTCAGATCTCAAGTACTCGAAACAGAAAGTAATTTATATATTTCCAACAAAATAAATTTCAGCATACTGATTCAAATGGCCTTGCTGAGGGTAGAAATCTCCATATTTGGGCAGCTAGGGTGGCTCAGCGGTTTAGCGCCGCCTTCAGTCCAGGGTGTGATCCTGGAGACCTACGTCAGGCCCCCTGCATGGAGCCTGCTTCTCCCTCTGCCTGTGTCTTTGCCTCTCTCACTCTCTGTGTCTCTCATGAATAAATAAATAAAATCTTTAAAAAAAAAAAAAAAGAAATCACCATGTTTGCCTTGGAATATTTTTCAACCCCACTCTCCAATAAACATGATTTGTGTATGTGGAGGGGGACATGGTTCTACCTAATACCAGCACATGTCAGAACACAGCAAATTAGGGCAGCCCCAGTGACGCAGCGGTTTAGCACTGCCCTCAGCCCAGGGCCTGATCCTGGAGACCTGGGATCGAGTCCCACATCAGGCTCCCTGCATGGAGCCTGCTTCTCCCTTTACCTGTCTCTCTGCCTCTCTCTCTCTGTGTCTGTCGTGAATGAATGAATGAATGAATGAATAAATAAATCAATAAATCTTAAAAAAAAGAACACAGCAAATTATTCTTTTGTGTTTTCAGACTTCTTTACACCCTCTGCCCTTATCCCATGAAACTATTCTAATTGTCTCCAATAGGAAGAATGAAGACTTGGAAATACCTCAGTGCTAATGTTAAGTAGAGGTTAAGTTGGTTTATGCAGTGGGCTGGTATCATTCTCTCTGACTTTTAACTTGAAGGTGTATTTGCAGGTCACATGGCTGGCTCAGTTGGTAGAGCATGCAACTCTTGATCTTGGGATCACATGTTCAAGCCCCATGTTGGACATAGAGCTTACTTTAAAAATAATAATAATTTGAGGATTTCTAATATGATATGCTAAATTTATATTTCTTGATTTATAGCTGGAGAAACTATCTCTAACTCTCTCCTCCCCCTTTTTATTTTTTTATGTCAATAGGAAGAAGGCAGTATCAAAGAAATTGCGATCACACATCATGTAAAGGAAGGACATGAAAAGGCAGATCCTTCCCAATTTGAACTTTTAAAAGTATTAGGGCAGGGATCATTTGGAAAGGTAAGTCATGAGTGTGTGTGTTTTTAAAAAGTGTTTTTTTTTTTGGAATTTGTTCATACAGATGGAGAATGGAAATATTTTATGAAATATTTGTTTAAGCAATGTTTCTCTCTTCTTAAATTTGTCACTATCAGTAAGTTTGGGAAAGTGAATAAAGTCACTCAAAGGACACTGGAAATTTTCATAAATTGTCAGTAATCACTTCATATTTATTTTATCTTAAAGACCATGTGACCTCTCAATTGCATTTTGCAAATGATTAAAATAAAAAATATTCCCCTGATAATCTTTTTGAGTCCTCATGTAAATTTGGAAGGTGATCTTGCCAGATACATTATAGCAATATATCCCAATCTTTCTTCCAGAGTATCCCTAATACCAGCAGAAAGTGAATGGTTACACCCATGGAATTAGGGTGGGGGATTACCACTATGAGTATGAAATTCTGGAGACTTACAAGTAGTTTTCAAAATGAATGCAAAGGTTGCATTCTATTCAATGATATTCATGTTTGTTTTTAATATCAAAAAATGTTTCCCAGAGCCACCAACTACAATTGGTCCAGAAGATGCAACATCATCATCATTTTCTTCAAATATTCCTTGTCCCCCTGCTGCATACCTCAGGACACTTTCTGTCCTCCTTTTTGAGAAGTACAGTATTATGATTACTATGATTTGATATAACTAATCCATTCCTCAGTAGGAGGAAGATTCTCCGACTGCATTCAACTTTCACATTGCAATGCTTCCTTACCACCTCCCCGTGATGAAACATCTGAAGATATTATGCTTTGCAAGCCCTCAAAACAACACCACTTTAGCTCCCTTGTGTATTTTAGGGGGATTGTTTAGCAATTCTTGGCTAACATAGGTAATTTATTACATCTGTTAACCTCTTTTAAACTCAAAATGATGCTTTTGTTTCAAATATAGGGTTAAGTAGGCAGTAGAATGTAATGGTTGCAAGTTTAAGCTCTGGATCAGCCAGACATGGATTTTTTTCCTTCTACTTACTTGTTATGTGTGCTTAAACAAGTTACTTAACCTCTTCAAGCCCTATTTTCCTTTCAGCCGTCATTAAATATTGAAATTCCTCAAGGTTCCATTCTAGGCTGCCTTCTCCTCACTCTATACTCCCTACTAATTATTTTCTCTATGCCCACTGTCTTAATTATAACCCACATACAGCTGTCCTAACAGATTTCTATCTCCAATCTAGATTGTGCCTCTAAGCTCTGAACTCTATGTACAGCTGCATATTTTTTTCTCTTCACATGACTCAAAGGCAGTTTAAACTCAACATGTCTACAACCAAAGTCATGATTTTCCCCTCCCCCCCAATCCTATCCTGTTTCACTTTTCTTTGCAACTGTGAATGGCATCCAGTTAAGCAAGCCAGAAACTTGGGAGGCATTTTTAACATATCGTTCCATGGCCCACCCTTTCCCCTTGCCTCTCACCACCAATGTGATCTATCAGCAAGTCCTACTGAGTTAAAGATTTCTCAAATCATGCCTGTCCTCTCCTCCCCTGCCATTCCTCCATTCTATACCACTCCCATTTCTCCTTGGCCTGTTGAAGGAGGCTCCTAACTGGAACTTCCAAATTTATTCTTTCCTCAAGCCACTATTTACATGACAGCCAACAAGAGGTAATCTTATACTTCAGTAGCTTCCTTTAGCCTTTAGGATAAAGGCATACATACTCTTAAGATGGTTGAGGAGCCCCTTGTTCTGGTGCCTAGCGACCTCAACAACATCACTTTTGTATTTTTCACTACCTGTGTTCTGGCTACATTGGCCCTTTTTTTTTCTTAAGCCCCTGGCTCCATCCTACTAGAAAGCCTTTGCACGTGTGCCCTCCTTTGCGTGAAACACTCCACCCCACCCCTTCTTCATCTTATTAATACCTTTCATGGTTATCATCTCAAAGAAGTCTTCTCTCCCATTCTGACTAGGTCATATCCCTGTATTTTACCCTGTCAGAACATTATACATGTCATCTTCACAGCACTCACCACAATCGCAGTTTTTCATTTGTGTAGTTGTTTGTTTATTGGCTATCTCCTCAACTAGACTATGTGTTCTTTCAGTGAGTACAAGGGACATTCTTTGTGCCGTGTCTCAGCATTGAGCTGGTAGCACAATATCTAACATATAATTCTGGAAAGAAGTAATGAGTAACCGGGCTCCCTGCATGGAACCTGCTTCTCCCTCTGCCTGTGTCTCTGCCTCTCTCTCTCTGTGTCTCTCATGAATAAATAAATATTTTTAAAAAAACAGAAGTAATGAGTAAATAATAGTTCTGACCTCATAGGTTAATAGTGAAAATTAAATGATAAAAGGCCAAGCACATAGTATCTGCTATGAAATTGTATTATCATGCAGATGCATTATGGATAAACCCAAATAGATTGGTTTCTTTCTATACATTAGATTTTCAGAGAACACAATATTTAAGTTGCCAGAGGTTAGCATGCATCTCCCTTTATTTCTTTAAAAGTAACTTAAATACCTTACTATAAATAGCAAACATTAAAAATAGGGCGTCTCCTTTCTTACTCATCCTAAAAAGACAGCGTAAGCCAAGGAAACAGGGATGACCTGTCAGAGCTTAGAATAGCTTCATGGGGGAGTTCGAAAGGTCATGAATGCTGTGGTTGGGGAAGATCCGATGGCATCTGGGACCACTGCTGCTCCGGCTACACTTGACTGGTGACGTGCCAGAGGGAATAGATTAAGAGTGCCTGAGCAGGAGCACAGAACTGGGTGGCTGGCCTGGTTCTTGTTCCAATACCTCCACTGTGACACTAGTCAAATTATTTAACCTCTCTTAGCCATAGCTTGTGCAGCTATAAATAGGCATTCCTTAGTCCGCCTGCCTCCCAAAATTATCATGATGATGTATTACAAATGCTTGTGAAGGTCCTTTACAAACTAGAAGTGCTGAAAAGTGTTAAAGTACTTTCAAAGAAGGGTGAAAGAAGTTTGGAATCCACAGGGAGAATTTTTCTTGTAGAATGGCACAAAGAAGCTTGATAAGGGAATTTTAAGAATAAATACCAGGTGAATCCTAATTATTTCACCTAATTAGAATTTATTTCTGTTCAAAAATATTAATAATCTCTGATTACTTTTAACATTTGAACATCATTCCATCTTAGGAGCCTGATTAAGAATGCTTTTTCTCCCTAGTTTGGCTCCCTGCTAACTGGCTAAAAAGAACTAAAGGGTGATGAGGCATCATGAGAGGGGTGGAGGGTGGGGGAGCGATTTGGGGAGAGGAACACACAATGCATCAAAGTTTCTGTGCAAGTTGTGGTGCTCTTCACTAGACTTTTGAGGTCACTGTCAATCACCTTTAGCACAGTTTCTCAAAGTGAGAAACTCGACTTGCCCTAGAATCAGTTGAATGTAGCATTTTTTGATTTTGTGTTAATGGACTGGCATGCTAGTGCAGGTAATTGAGAGCTGACCTGAAAGTTAATTCTTGATTATAATTGCTTCTCTTCCCATCTGTAGCAACTCAATAACAAATGCTAGGAAAGAATAGGTGAAGAAAAAAGTTGAAATTCAGGTCTATTTAGCCAGTATGCTTAAAGATTGAATGAAGAAGATCATGCATCACTATATTGTACACCTGAAACTAATTTTACATTATAAATTAATGAACTGGAATTTAAGTAAAAACTTAGATCACAAACCTAATGATCAAAATGAATAGAAGAGATTTATAGATAGTTTTATATTAGTCATGTTATAGCATGACTGAATTATTTAAAGCAGGCTTATTCATTTTGCATAAATTTCACACTATATTTTGAAAGAAGCTAAAAATAATTTGGAAAATCAAGAAGCTCAGTAACATACCTAGGAACTGTGTTCTTCATATTTAGTTATATACGATAATTCGATTTTTAAAAGATCAAAGGTAGGGTTCTGTCTTAAGTCACATTAAATATTTGTGAATGGCCTCTTCAGTGTGTTTTAAATTGTTTTGCCCAGCAATGAAAAATTTATGTGCAGTTTTCATACCTTGAAAAGACCAATTATCAATAAATAATTATATCAATAGAAAATTGTGGTCAAGGAGAACTGTGTGACAATTTCTATCAAATCAGAAGAATTTTTATTTTGTTAAAAGCAGAGCAATGACCACCTGTGTTATACTTCAAACATGTTAGACTTTAATTACATAGTTTAAAAATTTTTGTGTCTTATATGCTCTTTGGGAATTGGCAGACAACAAAAAGAAAGAAAACAAGGTATTCACTTATGTTGACACCCCAAGTTATTACCAGTGTTTACAACTCATTGTATTTATAGTTGATACATAAGAAAAAGAAATATCTACAGTCTATCAGAATCTCTAATAATAAACTATTATAGAAAGGATCTTATTTTTAACAATGGCATAGTTTGTGATACTTTGTAAAACTTATCTCTCATTTAAATACAGGTTTTCTTAGTCAAAAAAATCTCAGGCTCTGATGCTAGACAGCTTTATGCCATGAAAGTATTGAAGAAGGCCACACTGAAAGGTAAGTGCTGTGACTGTTTATACTGTTTGAGTAGTCTAAGCAAACTGAAAGGTCTCAACAGATCTCCAGTGACTCCTAGGCCAATTACTTACATTCTGAATCTGTTTCTGCTACTGTCTTTAAATTTAGACTTTATTTTAGTGAATTTTTCCTACTGGGCTAGGAATCATATGACTAGTGAGAATGGTAGTTGCCATGTTATAAAAGAAGTATTATAAATTCATCTTGGGCTTTTGCAAATAGAGGTTTAGAAAATTCAAACTGGGCTTGATTCATCTTCAAATTAATGTGATTATTTTAATGTAAAAACGTACTGATTTACTGGATGCAGAATAGCTTTTATTTTAAGGACTTTATCATTTTGACTTCTGGTCTCCAAGTTTTTATTCTAATCCTCTGATTTTGAACAATTTTATATAGAATTTGACTCTTAGGGGATCCCTGGGTGGCGCAGCGGTTTGGTGCCTGCCTTTGGCCTAGGGCACGATCCTGGAGACCCGGGATCGAATCCCACGTCGGGCTCCCGGTGCAGGGAGCCTGCTTCTCCCTCTGCCTGTGTCTCTGCCTTTCTCTCTCTCTCTCTCTCTCTCTGTGACTATCAAAAATAAATAAATTAAAAAAAAAAAAAGAATTTGACTCTTAGGTACATAGTTATTTAGAAGAAATTATACATAGTTTTTAAAATATTTAAATCTTTTATTTAGTAATATTGGCTATTTTATCACATAACCTCTAGTAGTTGTATTGATTTCTGACATCATTTTTTCCTCTGCAATTTATATATAATCTTAAACTTTTAAAATTTTCAGGAAGGGATATTTGTGATGATCATTTATTATTTCTGATGTTATTCTTCCCAGTTAGTCACCTACCCTGGATATCATCATTCCAAGAAATTCCAGCATTCTCTATAAACACCATCCTATTTTTCCTTTCTCTTACTCCCTTCCTGAATGTATTTTCTTTCCTATCTAGTCTCTACAACTGGCACACTACTTACTTGATTCTTGCTAGGCCCAGGGAGTTAAATTATATCCTCAGTGCCCTACTTTATATCGCTACTTGTATAACTTTATGCTTAAATTCCATGTTATAAAATTACATTGGCGGAACTTAAAAGAGTTCATTCACAACAAGAACAAGAGTAGGTTTCATATATTTTACAGGATCTGTGTTGTGCATAACATAGGTAAAGGAAACTATAAAACTGGAAAACCTAAAAGATATCAGGAAAGGAAATAAATGCTCAATTCCTTTTAGAGAAGGCTACCTGTTAAGAATATCAGTATTCGGGGGATCCCTGGGTGGCTCAGCAGTTTGGCTCCTGCCTTTGGCCCAGGGCACAATCCTGGAGTCCTGGGATTGAGTCCCACGTCGGGCTCCCTGCATGGAGCCTGCTTCTCCCTCTGCCTATGTCTCTGCCTCTCTTTATCTTTCTCTCTCTCTCTGTCTCTCATGAATAAGTAAATAAAAGGGTGAATGGATGATTAATTTTTTGTGATCTTGAATGTCTTAAAATGCCTTTATTCTACCCCCTCAGTTAATTTATAATTTGGCTGAGTGTAAAATTCTAGGTGAGGAATAATTTTCCCTCAGATATTTGAAGGCATTGTTTCCATTGTCTCCCAGTTTCCTGTGTTGTAATTATGAAGTTTATTCCAGTTCTGACGTCCAGTCCTTTGTATGTAAGCTGCTTTTCCTCTTTAGAAGACTTTAGAATCACTCTATTCTTTATCCTTGGTGTTCTGGAATTTGTACAGTGATATTTCTTTATTGTGAATTTTTAAAATTCATCATACCAGATATTGGGTGGTCTCTTTGAATCTAGAAACTCATTTCTTTGGTTTTGGCAAAGTATTTTGTCATTTTTTCCCCATTTTATAACTCCTGTTCTTTGAATATGTTGACCTTCTTGAACCTTTTCATTTTTTTCCTTACTGTTTTCCAGTTTTGTCTTTTTTTCTGTTTTCTAGGAAGTATCAATTATCTTTCAAACTTTCTATTGACGTTTTTGTTTCTACTATCATTTTTAATTTCCTAGATTTTTCTTGTTCTCTATTCCCTTTCTAAAAACTTTTTATTATGGAAAGTGTCAAACATTTACAGAAGGAAACAAAAGAATATAGAGAACTCCCATATACCCTCCTTGCTGCTTCAGCTTTCTCAAGTCAAAAAAAATTTTTTTTGCATCTGTTTCCTTTCTTTTCCTTTCTCTTGATACTATGAAGCAAATCCTAGACATTGTAAACTTTCTTCCATAAATATTTTAGTGTGTATCTCTAAAAGATAAAGATTCCTAAAAGAAATAATACAACTCTGTCATTATACCTAAAAAATCAATATACAAATATCTAAGCAGTGTTCAAATTTCCAGTTGTTCCTGTTGTTATAATTCATCTTTCTTTTTGTAATCTGTTCAAATCAAGATCTATATAGATCTCTATTTTGTAGTTGGTTGATATCTCTTTAAGTCTTTTAATCTATGAACTCTGTCTCCATTTTTTTTCTTGGTAGTTTTTGTTGATGATAATGGTTTCTTCCCCCTACCCCTTTTAAAGCTTCTTATTTCATGGGTGCTTCACTCTATTGGTGGATATAAATTACCAGGTTTTTAAAATTTTCTTTTGTTCTTTATATTGTCTCTGTTTCCTTTTATATCCTTTTTTGTGTTTATTTTGATAGCTGTTATTCATATTTAGAGCCTTTCCTCAAATGCCTGGAGATCCTTTGCTATCTTTTTCTCATTTAAGAATGAGGTAACAGGGATCCCTGGGTGGCTCAGCGGTTTAGCGCCTGCCTTTGGCCCAGGGCATGATCCTGGAGATGCGGGATCGAATCCCACGTCAGGCTTCCGGTGCATGGAGCCTGCTCTCCCTCTGCCTGTGTCTCTGCCTCTCTCTCTCACTGTGTGCCTATCATAAATAAATAAAAAAAAATTAAAAAAAAAAAAGAATGAGGTAACAGCACCTGGGTGGCTCAGTTGTTTGAGTGCCCAACCCTTGGTTTTGGCTCAGGTCACGATCCCACAGTCCTGAGATCAAGCACTGCACTGGGCTCCACGCTCAGCAGGGAGTCCACTTGAGATTCTCCCCTTCACCCTCTGCCCCTTTCCTCTCTCTCTCTCCCTCTCTCTTTCAAATAAATAAATCTTTTTTATTAAAAAAAAATGAGGTATCAGGACACCTGGGTGGCTCAGCGGTTGAGCATCTGCCATTGACTCAGGGCCGGAACCCAGAGTCCCAGGATTGAGTCCTACATCGGGCTTCCTGCATAAAGTCTACTTCTCCTTCTGCCTATGTCTCTGCCTCTCTCTCTCTGTGTCTCTCATGAATAAATCTATTTTAAAAATGAGACCAAATAGCCAGTTGGAAAGGGCCTTGTGGCAAGAATTTGCTTATTTTTTATTGACTTCATTCCCCTAGGCTAAGCTTTTAAAGCTTTCTCTTAACTACTGTGTAAGTTACCACTTACTCATCATCTTCTGCTCTTGCTTCCCCTCCTGTTCTTTGTCCTTGTGAGTTTATGCATAATTTTTTCCATTATCCTAATTTCAGTCCGGTTTTAGAAGAAAGTAGAAAGTAAAACATTTATGTTTAACCAGAAGTCTCTTTCCATTTCAGAGTTCCTATTAATACAATGAATAGGGTCAAATAGAAGTCAGTAGTGTTGAGTTTGTGGGGACTTTTGTCCTAATACAGTAGTCTGTGGACCTAAAAGTTTTATAAACCATTGCTTAAAACAGTTTCTTAATATATAATCCTAGAAACATAAACAGCATTTCTTCTTGTTCACTCTTATGTTCAAGTCAAGGAGGATTTAAAATCTAATAACTACTGTATGAGAAAAATTATTTCAGAGGAATGTAGTTGCTTTGCCAGCATGAGTCATTAACAAATTCTATTTTAGGGTTCAGAGTTTAGCCAATATAAAACATGCCTTCTTCTAAACCAGTATATCCTTATCAAAATTCCTGATTCTAGAGTGATTTATATTTGTCAATAGGTCTTTACATTAGTAAAAGAAACCAGATTAGAATTATTACACAGTCCTGTTTCAGACAAAATGAAGGCATTCTTAAGTAAATCTCGCTCGTTTTCAACTAAACAAGTTTTCATCAGTGTTACATGTAAGGAAACCACCTCACAAGATAATCAGAAAGAAAATCATCGTATTCTAGCCTCTCATTTCATAGAGAAGGAAGCAGGAAGTCCCCAAGTGGTTTAAGAATTTGAGCAAGGTAATTCATCTAGTTACTAGCAGGGCCACTAAAAACCTGTAGCTCTTGACTCCTAAATAATTGTTCTCTTCATTGTGGTAGAATAAATAGGTGAGGGATATACAGTAAATACGCTGGTGGATATTTTTGCTGCTTACTGAGCAGAGAGGTGAGTTTTAAATGATAAGCTTTGGGATCCCTGGGTGGCGCAGCGGTTTGGCGCCTGCCTTTGGCCCGGGGCGCGATCCTGGAGGCCTGGGATCGAATCCCACGTCGGGCTCCCTGCATGGAGCCTGCTTCTCCCTCTGCCTGTGTCTCTGCCTCTCTGTCTCTCTCTGTGTAACTATCATGAATAAATAAATAAAAATCTTCAAAAAAAATAAAAAATAAATGATAAGCTTTGTTATCTTTGTATAATTATTAGAAGAGATAGAAATTTGGAACCTAGCTCTAAGGTAATAGGAACTAAATCCAAGATCATATGGGTAGCAGTAGAAAAAGCACAGATGTGGGCTAGACTGGAACAGAATTGGATAGAGGACACCAGAGTTGTTGTGATAGGACAAGATAATGAAATCAGAGGTTAATACTGAATTTGATACACTAGCTAGACAAGTCATTTAAAAGACAGAGCTTTATAGATATCAAGAACAATTTGATTTCTATACCTGGTTTGCCCATTTTCAGTCAGTGGCACCAAAATCTCCCAATTGGAAGTGGAAAACTGGGAAAATGTGAAACATAGGATTTAGTTTTAGATTCCTTTATTTCTTTTTTCCAGGGGTCTTATTTCCGTGTTTTAAATATCTGGTCACTTTATATTGAAAACAACGCCAACTCGTCTTTCTCTCTGTCCCTTCCCTTCCCCCACAGAAGACTCTCTTCCGCATTCTCTCTGCTTAATCTTGACATAACCATTCAGTCACTCTAGCCTAAAGATTACAAGTCATTTATTATTTATCCTTATTATGCAACAGAAAAAAAATAAATTTTAATGAATGATCATTTTCACCTCTTAAATCCATTGAGCTACCAACACAGAATACTTCTCAGAATGTATTCTATTTATTTATTTAGTTGTCTGTCATTTCCACCAGATTATGAGCTTCTTGAAGATTATTTTGTTTGTATGTGTATTTCTCCCAGTGCCTTGTACATAGAATTTGCTCAGGAAATCTTTTGTTGGTAAAAGAGAGCTTTACCTACAGGACCAAATATAAATGTATCTGCCGTTCCAGATTGTCAGGAATCTGAGTCCTCTTAATTTCACTGCCCCCTCAATTTCCATACTGATTTGGTTTTTTTTTTTTTTTTTTTTTTTCTCTTCCTCATGCATGCCTCTGTGTCCTTGCTTGCACTGGCACTCCATACCTGGCCTTTCCTTTTTTAGGCCTGATCCATCCAACCCATCTAAATCCCACTCTAAAAGTTCCTAACTCTACCTCTTCACTCTTGCTTTCCCAAACTCATCTCTCCTTTCTCTGAATTTCTGTACTACTTATTACTGGTAATAAGTCATTTTATCCCTTTGATCATACTCATCGTGCTATACCTACCATTATCTCCTATATACCAAGCTCTGGGATGTATAGACCTTATCTCAAATGGTCACACAGTCCACAAAGGTACAGTGGTGTAATCTCTATTTTATAGATGAGGGGTAACGGAGGCTCAGAGAGTTTAAGTAGGTAACTTGCTCAGGATTACACGGTCTGAATCCAATTTTTTTAACTCCAAAAATGCCTTTGTTCTTTCAACTGTACCCATTATTTCTTCTCCCTCTCTTCCTTCCCCCAAAATAGACCTTCTTGGGTATACCTATCCTTCACTATATCTGCCACATTTTACAGATGCTTAATGAATGCTTGTTGAATTGAGTTGATAGGGTTTGTAGGGGTAGTGAAACCTATTCCATTTTCTTGTGTGTTTTAATATTTCATTGGGATGCCTCGTTTTTAAAAAGTCACTCTTTTTTGGCCACTTTTAATAACGTTGATTAAAATACTTGTAAATTTAATGTTAAAGCCAACATCTGATTCAACATCTGATATGTTCTCTGTAATTTTTTTTAACTTAAAGCACAGATTTTATAAATATGAAGAATTTTTTCTGGTTGTATAGTTTAGTAAAAAATATTAATTTTGAAAATTCAAGAGTAATAGTTTTATTTATACGTACTAATAGTTTTACTGGTATATATAAAAATACGAATTTACAGTTTTAGCAAGATTTTACTCAAAATAGGCACCAAAGAGATTTTTTTAAAAAGATTGTCTCTGAAAATTATTGTAGTATAGCCATGTGTACAATATTTTGTAGTTCGAGACCGTGTTCGGACAAAAATGGAGCGTGATATCTTGGTAGAAGTTAATCATCCTTTTATTGTCAAGTTGCATTATGGTAAGTTATGAACCACCTGCAACCTCATCCCTCCACTTGGTACCCCCTCCCTGAGTGCAATCAGATAATTTAATGTATATAAATATTTGCTTGTGTATGTTTATATGTGTTTACCAGATAAAGTCATGGAAATTAAGCCATTACTCCTTAAACAAATTTTAAAGGCCTTTATTGCATTTACACTTATATTTCTGAGTGGTAGCCATAGGAATAAGTAATAATAATCAGTTTTTTATTATAATAATTAATAACAGTATACCAGGATTTTATAGTCCATATGTGTTAGCCCAACTTGTCTTAAAAGCAAGAAAGACAAAAAAAAAAAAAAAACAACAACAAAAAAAAAAAGCAAGAAAGATCCTTAATGTCAACATCCTGAAGCTTTTATCACCTTTCTTTCCCCCAAAGATGTATGTGCTTTTTCTCAGTGGATAAAGTTGTGGTGACTTTTAATATGCGTAATTAAAGCTAACCAACCCACATTTTCCCTGCGCTTAAATGACATGGTTTTTGTATTTTGTTTAATAGTTAAGTAACCATGTAGGGAATTTTTCTTATTGATCACATGTTTTAAAACTACTGTATTCCTGAGAGACTATTGCCTCAAGAAAGTGCAACAAATATTCTAGTGGTTCCATAATAAGAAACACTGCATTTAACATTTCTGCATGGAAACTAAGAGAAATCAGTGGTTATCTTCCCAATAAAAATCAGTTTAGATTTATGATATAATAATTAATTTGCTTAAAAATAATATTCATTTGTGAATGAGTTGACCTAATGTAAGCCAAAAAACAAACTGGTGGATTAAACAAATTTTCCTTTCTTCATTCAGCTTTCCAAACTGAAGGGAAGTTGTATCTTATTTTGGATTTTCTCAGGGGAGGAGATTTGTTTACACGCTTATCCAAAGAGGTATATAATTAATCTCTATTTTTTATCTATATGCATCCTGTTTTAACCTAAAGCTTTGTTGTATTTCAATATTAAGTTTTATCGTATTATCTCTAGTGGCACAAGATTCTTACATTAAGGTATTAGAGCCAAAAAGAGTTATATTTCCTATCTTTTGAAGTTATTCTGAAAGTAGGACTTCAAATTGATAAACTGTCTTTTGTCCTGCTTCTTTTAATTACAGTTTTTCAAAAGCAATCATGTATCAAGATATACTTAAATTAGTAGTGGAAATTCAGTATGCATTTTAAAGATCACTTTCTAAAATGTTACTGTGGTGGGCCAGCAATGGCACAATCTGAATATAGTTGTTACATAACAAAATGTGAAATTATTTCCCCCACAGTGCACATTTAGCATTTAGAAAATGATTAATTTGATCACTTTTGCAAATTCTTTTCATAAGTAAATTGTGGATAAAACTACATGTGATTAACATACTTATAACTTTTTGAATATTAAAAACTCTAGAATGGAATTTTAAATAAAAACTATAGACACAGAAAGAAAATAAGACAAAAATTATTATTATTTTACTTTAGGTGATGTTCACAGAAGAAGATGTCAAATTCTACTTGGCCGAACTTGCACTTGCTTTAGACCATCTACATAGCCTGGGAATAATCTATAGAGACTTAAAACCAGAAAAGTAAGGAATCATGCTACTAAGTTGAATATAATGTAATATAATTATTTAGGAGGTAATAAAAAGTAAAATTACTTTGTAGAACTACCACAAGAATTATGTTAGAGTTCCTGTGCTTCCCATTTCTACTAACACTGTATTCTCTTACTTTTAAAAATCTGCCAGTCAAAGATTCCTGGGTGGCTCAGCGGTTGAGCATCTGCCTTTGGTTCAGGGCGTGATCTCGGTCCGGGGATCGAGTCCCACATCAGGCTCCCTGAGAGGAGCCTACTTTTCCCTCTGCCTATGTTTTTACCTCTCTCTCTCTGTCTCATGAAAGAAGAAATAAGATCTTTAAAAAATCTGCCAATCATAATATCTGTTATTGTTGTATTGCTTTCATTTGCATTTTTATTTTTAATGAGGTTGAAATCCTCATTCATATGTTTATTGGCAATTTGTATTTTTGTGTGATTTTTCTGTTCATGGCCTTCATTCATTTATCTTGAATATCATTTTTCCCATTGTTTTGTAAGAAACCTTTACAAATTAAGAATTTAACCATTTGACATATATTGCAAATAGATTTTTCTAGTTTGTCTTTTAATTTTATTCTATTTTTACCTACACAATTATTTTTTTCTCAGATCTGCCAGTCTTTTGTAATTTCTTCTATGACTTTTATTCTTGGAAAACCTTTTCCCATCTTATAATCAGATATTTTTCTTCTTATTTTATGGTTTCTTTTTTTTACTTTTAACTCCATCTGAAACTTTTTTGGTATGAAGGATAGCATGCATAGAGCTAATGCTTCCCTCCTCATACACTTTATTGAAATTTCTTTTTTTTCTTAGAGGATGGGGGGATAAGGGGCACAGAGAGAGAGAGAGAATCTTAAGCAGGCTCCACTCCCAGTGCAGTGCCTGATGTGGGGCTCAGTCTCACAATCGTGAGTGAGATCATGACCTGAGCTGAGATCAAGAGATCAAGACCACCCAGGTGCCCCTGAAAATTTTCTTCTCCACATTATTTCAAATTTTAAGTGTGAGTTGAGCAAATTTCCCATTGTTTATATAGTAGCAACTGTCAAAAAGCTAATATTTGAGGATACTGGGTGGCTTAGTTGGTTAAATGTCCAACTCTTGATTTCAGCTCGGGTCATGATCTCAGAGTCCTGAGATGGAGTTACATTTTATTGTTTTATATCATTTAATTGAATGTATTTATTGTAGACGATTGGATTAGCATTGGTCATAAAATTATGTATAAAGGACCGGCCCTTCTTAAGAGTCGAATAAGATCAAATGTAGGTAAGACGTGAGATCTTTCACCTAGATGTCTAGGTGACACTATTAATTGAAATAACATTTAGTTGTTAAATAATCTAAGTATATACCATAATATAGAACTTAGAAGAAATTTCAATTTTAAACCAGTTGTTTTATGCACTGTAAGGGGTTTTCCATTTTCCACATTGTTTTAAACCAGAACTCTGTTATAATAAATATGGCTAAAAATTATTTTTAGAACTTGAAAGGGAACGTTGCCTATTGAAAGAAATATAGTTGGCTTTTTCTCTCAAAGGTAGAGGATGGGCATGCTTATCTTAAAAAAATGTATTTGCTGCAGAAGGAATAAGTAATGTTCCTTTAGCTATGTTCTCTTTTTTTCTCAAACTACTAAAAATAATTTGAATTTTGTTTTTAGAACTTTCATGTATTTATTAGGCAGAAGGGAGGATGATTTCCACCATACCTTAATAATTCCCTTTATATTCCCTAAATGGTTGGTCTGCTTTGTAATCAAGCATAATTAAGATTTGTATTTTTTTCATAAGTCTCTTATGAAAAAGACTTTGATAAAGAAGTCTCTACTGAATTATCCTCAGTGGCAAACTTTATTGTAATCATATTTGAATTGATTATTTAGAAAGGTTAGTGGTATTTTTGACATAGTAAAATTTTATTCTATCAAAATTTGGCTTTCACATTTTTTTAGTTAGAATTAAAAATAAGGAAATGCCTGTGTTATGGAATAGCTTTGAATATAAATGAAACAGTTTATTACTTGGCCTTTCAAGTCAGTATACTTAAAATACCTATCCAGAAATAGAATTATTGGCCTACAGCCTAGTATTTACCCTTCCTATAGCTTATTAGTTAATGACATTATTCTCCACTCAAGTATCTCCTAAAGCCAGAAACCTGAGTATCTTCTCCATTTGTTCTTCTCTATCATGATCCATATCTAAGAGCTCACTAAATACCCTTTATTTTCTCCTCTAAATTGGTTTATTAAAATCCAGATCTGATTATCTCTACCTTTCATGCATATAAATATTTTATGATCTTCAGTGCTCTTGAGAAGTCCAAACTATTTGGAATGCCTTATTGACCTTTTGTAGACTGGCCCCATGCATTCAACATACATTTCTTATTTGTCTGTACTCTACCAAGCACTGAACTATAAGATGGGTAAGGTCAAACCTTCTAGAAGCTCACAGTTTACTAAGAAAGAGAGAAAACACTGGAGAATGTATACAGTGAAGGGATGGGTCAGTGAAAAACAAGGAGTATAAGGAAATTGTGTTAAGAAGAGGACCAGGGGATCCCTGGGTGGCTCAGGAGATCCCTGGGTGGCTGAGTGGTTTAGCGCCTGCCTTTGGCCCAGGGCATGATCCTGGAGTCCTGGGATTGAGTCCCGCATGAGGCTCCCTACTGTGTCTCTGCCCCCCTCTCTCTCTCTCTCTGTCTCTCTCTCTCTCATGAATAAATAAAATCTTTAAAAAAAAAAAA
The DNA here is from genome assembly GCF_011100685.1 of Canis lupus familiaris. NCBI lineage: Eukaryota > Metazoa > Chordata > Mammalia > Carnivora > Canidae > Canis > Canis lupus. Next base: position 16,172,515 of record NC_049260.1, on the reverse strand, counting down.
AAAGGACTGGATAAGGTGCACCTGGGTGGCTCAATCAGTTAGGTGTCCGACTTTTGATTTCAGCTCAGGTCATAATCTCAGAGTTGTGAGATCAAGCCCCAAGATCCAGCATTGAACCTGGTTAAGATTCTCTCTTCCTCTCCCCCTCCCCTACTCTAAAAAAAAGAGGAATGGATAGAAAAGCTAGGAAAGAGTGACTGAATCAGATGCCTAGAAAATGACAGCTTTAATTCAGTTGACTTAAATATGTGGACCCTCTGTCTATTGTGCAAGCACTAAGGATTTCGGTTAGGCCACTTCTGCAGAAAGGTATTAGAGCAACTAGAAATCAGAGTATGGGTTTTGGCTCTTTTCCTAATAGTTTTCAAGTGCTCTTATACACCTTTATAAGGCTTTTTGCCTTTGTGTGTCCAAAAATTTTCTCCTTTTTTATATTTGCCTTATTCACAATACAAAAAAATATTTTATTTTATTTATTATTTAAAAAAATATTTTAGAATAAATGTAGTGATCTGACACTTAACACAGCAGTTTCAGGTCTAGGGTCTATAAATATCTACTGGTTTGAAAAGATTTTCTGACTTTATTTTCTTTCAGCATACTTCTTGATGAAGAAGGTCACATCAAATTAACAGGTAAAAAAATCCTCATTTTATTAAAATATTCTATATAATTTCTTTTAAGGCTGATTATGGTACAAATATTGACTAGCACATTGTCTTAAAAACTTGGATTAGAATTTTTAATAATAAATGTAAATATTGGAACTCGAAATTTAAACTTTAAGTTTGGAAATTATTGTGGGATATTTATGAATTTGATATTTATTTTGGCAGATTTTGGCCTAAGTAAAGAGTCTATTGACCATGAAAAGAAGGCATATTCTTTCTGTGGAACTGTGGAATACATGGCTCCAGAAGTAGTTAATCGTCGAGGTCATACTCAGAGTGCAGACTGGTGGTCTTTTGGTGTGTTAATGGTAAGGATTGAGGTGTTTTTTGAGTTCAGTAATATGGTAAAACTATAAATCACTTGTTTTTTTATTCAGCAATTTTACAAGATTTGATTTTAATTAAGATGATGCTTTTTTACTTTCTAGCCTTGAGATTTTATGCTTATTGACTAATACCTCTGATGATATTGCCTTTTTGTAGTTTGAAATGCTCACTGGTACACTACCTTTCCAAGGAAAAGATCGAAAAGAAACAATGACTATGATTCTTAAGTAAGTACTCCCTAATAGATATGTTTTAATGAGATTTAAAAATACTTCAAAGTAAAATAGATTTTATTCATCGATATTATGACATTAATATTGATGTGTTTCAAATATGAACAAGACTCATAGATTTAGAATACTCATGTTACTTTTCTTTTTTTGCCACACACATGTTGGAGCCTTTGGCCTTTATTCATGCCCCCCACCAAGTACCGCCAGAGACAAGGCTCCTGCCCCAAGCAGAAACACTGGGGGTCCAGGGCTCTGGGTTATATCCTCCAAAGGAATACTCATATAATCCTCATGTTAATGCTAACATATTGAAAGATTTACCTTTGAGATTTGGAATATAACAAGGACATCCATTATTCTACCTCCATTCACATTATCCTGGAGATACTAGCAAGTACAGTAAGACCAATAAAAGAAGTAAGGTTTAAGGTTTAAAAAGAAGAAATAAAGTTGTCATTATGTATGTAACATGATTGTGTCCATAGAAAATCCAAATCTTCATATACATTCTTGGAATTAATAAGAGTTGAGCTAAATTGTTAGATAAAAAATCAGTAAATAGGGATCCCTGGGTGGCGCAGCGGTTTGGCGCCTGCCTTTGGCCCAGGGCGCGATCCTGGAGACCTGGGATCGAATCCCACATCGGGCTCCTGGTGCATGGAGCCTGCTTCTCCCTCTGCCTGTGTCTCTGCCTCTCTCTCTCTCTCTCTGTGACTATCATTAAAAAAAAATCAGTAAATAAAATCTATTTCACATCTATATACTAGCAACAGAAAATGGAATTTTTAAAAAAGTATTTACAATAGTATTAGAAAATCTCAAATAACTAGGGATAAACCTAGCAAAAGTTATGTAAGAACTCTATGCAGAAAACTTAGGAAACTTTATTTAAAGAAAAATTTAAAAGACCAAAATAACTGGAAGGTTGTACCATATTCACATTGTGACAGCCGTAGTGTTGTAAAGATGTGGGTTTGTATAGATCAGCAGCATTTTCCAACAGAAATGTAATGTGAGCCACGTACATAATTTTAAATTTTTTAGTAGCAACATTGAAAAAGTAAAAAAATTAATATTAATTGTAATATATTTTATTTAACCCAGTATATCCAAGATATTTTCATTTCAACATGTAATCAATATTAGAAAATGATTAATGAAATATGATTCATTTTTTCATATTAGGACAATATGTCATTGAAAGAAGTATAGAAAATAGATTTGTGCATTAAAATAGCCAGGTAACAGACCTATACATATATAGACATTTTATTTATGACCATTGGAAATTGCAGAACACTAGGGAAGAAACAGCCTTTTTAAATAAATCATGCTAGAAAAATTGGTATTCATATAGGAAAAAGATAAAACAATCCCTACCTCACACCACACACAAAATCATTTCCAAGTATATTAAAAATATACATATATTTTAGTATATGTGCTGCCAAAGTGAGCACACATATGTATTTTCTTATATATGTAAAAAGGCAAAAAAGATTCTAGAAGAGCATAAAAGTGATGATCTTTGGGTTGGAAAAATAGTCTTCGGATACAGAAAGCACTAGCTGTAAAAGACTAATAAAGTATTATTACATTAAAACTGATAACTTCTTATCAAAAGATTCCATTTGAGAGAATAGAAGACAACATTTGAGACACATCCAACAAAGGGCTTATATCTAGAATATATCAAGAACTCCAATCAATCAGTAAGAAAAAAGCCCAATAGGAATGTGGGTAGGAGACGTAAGGACTTCACAAAAGAAGATATTCAATGGCCATTAAATAGCTGCTCACCCTCATTAATCAGAAAATGCAAATTATAACCACAGAGAGTTACAACTGCATACCCACCAGAATAGCTAACAGTAAAAAAACTGGCAATATAAAGTGCTAACAGGATGTGGAGCAGTAGCAACTTTTAACCACTTTGGAAAGCAGTTTTTTGACCATGTTCCAAAGCCAAATAATATATATACCCTCATCCAATAATCCTATTCCTAGGCATGCACTCAATTTACATGGATCAATTTACTTGCACATTAAGAAACTAGAACAGAGATGTTCATAGCAGCATTATTTGTAATAACCAGAAAGTGGAAAATGGATCACTGGCAGTAGAGTGGATTCATAAATTATGCTATAGTTAGTCATAGAATGAGATACAGCAGAGATACTATGTAAATACTTTAAGCTTTGCAAGCCACATACAGTGTCTGTCACGTATTCTTATTGTTTATTGTTTCCAACATTTTAAAAATGTAAAAACCTGGGTGCTTCAGTGGCTCAGTCAGTGAAACCTCTGACTCTTGATTTCAGCTCAGGTCATGATCTCAGGGTCACAGGACAGAGCCCCTTGTTGCACTCTGCCCTCAGTGCAGAGTCGCCTTGTCCCAATCCCTTTATTCTTCCCTGCCACTCACACATACTCTCTCTCTCAAATAAATAAATACAATCCTTTAAAAAAATGTAATAACTGAGACAGCTGGGTGGCTCAGTCTGTTAAGCCTCTGCTTTTGGCTCAGGTCATGATCCCAGAGTCCTAGGATCGAGCCCCATGTCAGCCTCCCTGCTCAGCAGTAACCTGCTTCTCCCTCTCCCCGTCCCCCACTCGTGCTCTTGCTCTCTCTTAAATACATAAACAAAATCTTTTTTTTAAAAATGGAAAAATCATTCTTAGCTCTCAAGCTATACAAAAACATCTGAGGCCTTTGGTTCAGGGGTACAGTGTGCCATACAGCAAAGAAAATGAACAAACCACAGTTATGTGCAGCAACTTGGGTAAATCACATTAAGAATGTTGAGCAAAGACAGTTCAGACACAAAAGAATAAATAACTATATGATTCTATTTACAAAGTTTTAAAGCAGACAAACTGAAACATAATTTTTAAGGTCCATATTTAAATGGCAGCAGCCAAGGCAAAGTAAGAAAAGTGGTTACATTGAATGAGGGGTTCTGGCAATGTTATATTTCTTGGCCACAGGACTGTTCACTTTGTGGTAAATCAGTGAACTGTATACTTTGGTGTTGGGGCTGTGCCAAGTTTGTTTGCACTTTATGTTATTCTCCCCAATAAAAACAGCAAAAAATATTTGCTCGATAAATGAATGTTCCCTGAACCTTCTTTACTTCATCTATTCAGGCCCCTTCCTTTCAGTGAATAAACATAGTCTAGTGTTAACAGACTAACTCTTTCTTTGACCTGGCCTTGTTTTCAAGTTTGTGTACCATCTTCCTGCATCCTTTGAGCACAAAGCCTCTTTAAGGAGTAGTCTGTGCTTTCTGTTACCATTTCTTGGCTCCTTTTATTCCACAACCTGTTGATTGTTCATTACCACCACTCAACTGAAACTCCTTTTCTTATGGTCACCAGTGATCTGGTTGCTTAAACCAGTGGCAGATTGTTAGGTGACTCTCTGCACCGTTTGTGGACACGATTCATTCCACAGAAGGTTGAGGTCTTGCTACATATACTTAGGATGCAGTGTGAACAAGACTGACAGGATCTTCTGTGGTCTCACAGAGCTTGCATTCTATTAGAGGAGACAAAAAATTAATATTTGAACACATGAAGATAATAATTCCGGATAGTAATAGGAACAATAGGCATAATAAACCAGATTATTTTTGAAATGTGAGGGAAAGGGCAGAAGCAGGAGCCATTTAGATGAGACAGGTAAGAAAAGTGTCTCTGGGAGTATTTGATGCTATTGCCACCTTCTCCCCATTTAGATCTTTCTCCTCACATCTGCTTCTCCTCCCTCCCTAACAGTTTCTCTTTTGGTCTCGTGCTTGACCATTCCTTCTCTGCCTGCTTTTCTCTGTCTCTGCCTGCTTTTCTCTGTTTAATTATGAAAACTTTCTAATGTAATTCACAAAAATAGGATTAATACAGTGAACACATATATCTGTCATGCAGATTCAACAGTCCCCAAGATTTGCCACATTTGCTTCATCTGTTTCTTTTTTCTTTCTCTTTCTTCATTGAAATATTTTAAACATTCCAGACATGCTATTTCTCACCTACTGCAGTTTGCATCACTGTAAAGTATGGATGTTTTCTTACATAACCATACCTAACAAGACACTGCTAAGTATCCACTAATACCAATTCTTGACCAGATTTTTCAGATTCTCTCCGGAACTGTGTCTTTACAGTCCCAAATCACATCTGAACATTTCATTTCTCAAGCTTCTGTTCTTCCAGAACACTCTACCCTGTGTTACCTACCATTTACTTGTAGAAGAAACCAAGACAGTTTTATAGAATTCCACTTTCAGAATATATCTTGTCAAAAGACGACCTCTTGGTATATGAAATAAAAACCATAAAGCCAATCCTATCGCTTACTACAGTAAGAAAGAGAGATCCTGATCTAATAGTGTCTAAGCAGCACAGACCAGTGTTCTTACATAGGGTTTTGGGCGAAGGGTAGAGTTCAAGAATTGGCAGATTTTCAGGGCCATAAGTGGGTTGACATCATCTCTAAGAGTGGTTACTTTGGTGGGACTGTTGTTGATCACTTGGCACTCAGGTGTGGTTGTTGGAGTCAGCCCATTTTTGTCTGGCTGATTTTCACAGATGAAGAGCAGTTACTGATTGGTTGGTTTGGAAAAAACAAAAACTATGTTCACCTAGGCAAGTTGTTTTTGATCAATTGAATGAATTTAAAGCCAGTTCTTGTGGCTCTCTTGTTAACATGGTGACATAACAATTAGCCTTCTAGGAGTGTTGAAATTGTTTTATTCTCCTTATAATATTGTTGAACTTGTTCCTTTGTTGAATTTCTGGTTATTTTTTGGCAAGATTATTTCATAGCTCATGCTGCACACATGAGCCATTGCATCAAATCAGAAGGCTTAGAACACCTGGTTGCCCCACTTTAAGTGACCAGTTCCTATAGTTACATCTGATCCCTCTGTTGCAAAGTTCCTTGGCAGATTTTCAACTAGTGGTTTCAACCATTGGTAACCATTAATTGAAACAATTATTTTATTAGGGATTCAAAAATAGTGATTTTCTATTACTTTTATTCCTTCTTCATTTATTAGCTGATATTTTCCAAAACAATGAACTTTCTCTCATCAACGAGGGCTCTTTAGTTACCTTGAAATAAGGCTCAAACAAGAAAAGCAGAATAAATGTTTGATTCTTTCCTTAATTATTTCCAATTGCCAGAGCCCTGGTTACCTCCAGTGGGGATGGTGTTGAAAGAGTTGGTTTTTATGTTAGTTTTGACTACAACAAACCCATGGGATTTGATAATCAGTGTGATTCAGCATTTACAAACAATTGCATTCATTATTTTTAATGCTCAAATTGTTCTTTTTCTGACCACTGTTTTAATGTTCTTGTTCCCCAGGGTTTCATCTCTGATATGCTTTTCTTCTCTTCTGTGCTCATTTCGATCTTCCCTATAACTACTCTCAGCATTTTAATTATTCTCAAATTACTCTTTCTTACCTTAACCAGACATCAGACCTGTATTCGCATTTACTCACTTGCTTGGCTCTCCAAAAACATGATATGTATGACTTAACATCTTTAAACTAGATTTATCTGTTTGCTGTTCTTTTTTTCTTCTTGTGCTTTCAATTAGCCTCATTTCTAAGTACCCCATTTCCCAAGCCAGAAACCTGAAAATCACTTTTGATTTCTTCCCTTCTCTTGCACATGCAGGTATTGGTCAAATTTGCTTTCAGAAATATTTCAGTGTCCCAGGCGTTTCTTTGCATTGTACTGCTTACAGTTCTCAGATCATGGTGGTCTCTTACTTACACTATTGAGTCAAGCTCCAAAGTAGAATGCTTACAACCTACCACCACTTCCCACTCCAGATCAGTCTATACTGCCCTTGGAGTTACCTTGTTGAAAATAAATTTGGTCATGTTATTCCACTGTTTAAAGACCTCTGGTATATCCTTATTACCTAATTTGGCAGTATTTTCCCAGATTTGTTGAACAGAATGCTCCCCCTACAAGATGTGAATAGGTCTTCTCTGAAAAAGAGGTACTGGGAGCAAATGTTTAGAAAAATACTGATTTCTTTACTTTAGATTTTTCAGCCTTTTATATGCATGTACTTTATTCTGTGTTTCCAACAAGGGGTATAATAGATAGCATTCCACAAATTCATTGGATCATGAAGTATTTTGTTGTTGCTGCTGAGTATCTAGAGAAATCAAGGTTATTTAGTAAGATGTTGGGGGAACACTGGCCAAGTGAATAAATTCTCAACCTTTAAATTGCATTTAAGGAGATCCCTGGAAGGCTCAGTGGTTTGGCACCTGCCTTCGGCCCAGGGCATGGTCCTGGAGGCCTGGGATCGAGTACCGCTTTGGGTTCCCTGCGTGGAGCCTGCTTCTCCCTCTGCCTGTGTCTCTGCGTGTCACCCTCTCTCTCACTTTCTCTCTCTCTCTCATAAATAAATAAAATCTTTTAAAAAATAAATAAATAAATTGCATTTAAGGCCTTTCACAATCTCTCGTGTTAAATTAGATATCCCCTGATATTCCCTTAGCAGTCTTTCCATACGTCCTTCTGAATATGCCTCTTCACGTACTAGGTTTATCCTTGGGTTATCCATCTCCGTCTTCCCCCACTGACTTGATGGGGTGCTATCTTTATCTGTATCCTCAACACTAAGGAATATCTGGCACATAGTAGCTCAGTAACAACTCACTGAATAATAAATGGATGTATTTCTCAAATAGACCTTTCTCTGCTAGCCATTTCCCCAGCTCTTTAATTATTTTCATACTTAGAGGATCATTAGTTTCCTTAATTTATAAATTAGAAAAAAAATAAAATTATATATTAGAGCTGAAACTGACCTTCAAGCTCATTCAAGCTGGTGGGTTTCAGACTGTACCTTAGACTCTTAGATGTTCCACAGACCTCTTTCCCACCAGCTCTTCTTCCCTGTAGGGCTATTAAAGGGAATGGGAGGAAAAAATAGGCATATGATGCACATGTTCTTTTAGCAGTTGTAAATAGTGGATTTCTTAAATTCCTTTTGAAAAAGGGTTCCAAGGCTACATTTTGGGAGCCATTGATCTAATAGTCCCCTTGCTTATAAAGAAGTGGTAACAGACCCAAGAGAATTGTCTTTTCCCAAGGTCACAAAGTTCTTAGTAACAGTGCCAGAACTAAGACTCAGATGATCTTACTGTCACAGCAGTGCTTTTTGCAAAATTTATAAAAATGGAAAAGTTTGTTAGAATATTATGGACTGAAATTCTATTAAGTGTTCACACAAAAACCTATATACAAATGTACAGAGCATCTTTATTTGTAGAATCCAAAACTGGACACAATCCTGATGCCCTTTAATAGGTAAATATATAAACTGTGATACATCCATGCCATGGAATGCTACTCAACAACTAAAAGGAATGATTTATTGATACATGCAACCACTTGGATGAATCTCAAAGGAATTTATGCTGAGTGAAAAAAGGTTACATACTTTATAATTATATTTACATAACATTCTTAAAATGACAAAATTGTAGAAATGTAGAATAGATTTGTGATTGCCAGAGGTTAAGAATTGGAGAGGGAAGGAGACAGGTGTAGTTATAAAGGGACAACATGAGATATGCTGGTAGTAATGAACTATTGAGTATCTTTACTGTGGTGGTGGATACAGGAACCTATACATGAGGTAAAATGGCATAGAACTTACACATTGAGTGAACTTACACAATGGGTGCAGTTAAAACTGGAGACATCTGAGTGAGATCAGTGGATTGTATCAATGTCAGTATTCTGGTTGTTATAGTATACTATAGTTTGGTAAAATGTTACCTTTGGGGAAAACTGGGTAAAAGGTATACAGGATCTATTTGTATTATTTCTTACCGCTTAGTATAAATCCACAATTATCTTAAAGTAAAAAAGATTAATTTTAAAAATTAAAAATAAAATACAAATACCTCCAAAAAATAAAATGTTACTATGTGGATTTATTCTTTAGAGCCAAACTTGGGATGCCTCAGTTTTTGAGTCCTGAAGCCCAGAGTCTCTTACGAATGCTTTTCAAACGAAATCCTGCAAACAGATTAGGTAAAATTTGTAATTAATTTTTTTTGTTTTTTTTTTTTTTGGTTTATTGGTCTTTGGGGTTTTGGGGTGGGGGGTGGATATTTGTTTTGTTGTGGAATTATGATATATTAGGACAAATGTTAAAAGCAAAGGCTTGGGGATCCCTGGGTGGCGCAGCGGTTTGGCGCCTGCCTTTGGCCCAGGGCGCGATCCTGGAGACCCGGGATCGAATCCCACGTCAGGCTCCCGGTGCATGGAGCCTGCTTCTCCCTCTGCCTGTGTCTCTGCCTCTCTCTCTCTCTGTGTGACTATCATAAATAAATAAAAAATTTTTTAAAAAAGAAAACAAAATTAAAAAAAAAAAAAAAAAGGCTTGACGCCTGGGTGGCTCAGCGGTTGAGCACCTGCCTTTGGCCCAGGGTGTGATCCTGGGGTCCCAGGATCAAGTCCCAAATCAGTCTCCTCACAGGGAGCCTGCTTCTCCCTCTGCCTCTGCCTCTGTCTCTGTCTCTGCCTCTGTCTCTGCCTCTCTCTCTCTCTCTCTCTCTCATGAATAAATAAATAAAATCTTTCAAAAAAGCGAAGGCTAAATAAAGTATATATTCGTCCCTGAAGTAAAATTACCATTTAATCAAAAAATTTAAACCATTTTTTGATAGGTGCAGGACCAGATGGAGTTGAGGAAATTAAAAGACATTCATTTTTCTCAACAATAGACTGGAATGTGAGTATACATGAAGATTTGCTTGAATTTTTTTTATAATTAATACATGTCTAAGTCTCTTTTTTTTTCCTCCAGAAACTGTACAGAAGAGAAATTCATCCACCTTTTAAACCTGCAACTGGCAGGCCTGAAGATACGTTCTATTTTGATCCTGAGTTTACTGCAAAAACTCCCAAAGGTAAGGAGAAAATGTGAAAACCTAAATATAACAGTGTGTGTGCGTGTGTATGTGTGTGTATAATACTCATGTCTCCCCTTCATACCATATCCTTCCTGCAGTAACTAGATAATTAGTAAATCCTTTACAGCATTTTATAGCAGTCAAGTTCCTTGTTAAATCTTTTAGCAAATTAGGTTATGCCTTAAACTTTGATACTATTTATGTGAAAAAAAAATCTTTGGTTGTGTGTTTATTTACCTGTAGCTATTTTTACATGAAATAATCTTTTAGTATAGATAGTACTCTTTAAAACTCTAATATTAGTTAGTATTTTGGAAGTACTTTTTTAGTTCAATTCCAAAACATAACTTAAACTTTATATGAGGTGTGACCATCTCAAAATGATTTATATCCTGTGTCATGCTTTATTCTAAAATTACATAAACATTGACTGTTATAGAGAAATTATCTTTGAAATGGTAATCTGTATTTCATTAAATTAGTGTATGCATGCATGTAATGGTGTGCTCTGCACTCTAATACCCTGTTGTTTAAGTGTACTAGACCCCAGGTTTATCACTGACAAACAAATAAATAAAAAGTATATTTGTATATATTTTCTATACAGTACATCACTTAAACCTCATTGTAAAGCTTTCGAGACAATATCCTCATAATTTGTGTTAATAAGCATTGATGGATGTTTATTTTTATTAGACAGTCTTAGAAATTAGGATTAATACATGAACAAAATTTCATCAAATATATGAATAGTGATATGCATAGAATTGGTGATATATGGTAATGTTTTACTTTACTTTCTCATTACAATTTGGCCTGATAGAGGAAAAATTTCAGAAAAGAGCAGTTCTATATTGTATTCTTCCCAGATTGGTTCTCTTAACAGTGGTCTTCAGTATAATACTGTTACATTGAATTAAAATGCACTAAACAGTATTTATTGCTGAGAATATCAAGCTGATGTTAAAAAAGAACTTTGTATGGAGTTGATATTTAAATATATTTGCCTGTTTGGTTTTTGCTTTCCCTTAGCCTTTATAGCATGATTATAAATATTAGTATGCTTAATTGTGTGTTTATATTTATGAATTATACATTTGTTATGCATGCTTTTATTGTTTTTATAGTGAATATTATATTTTAAAAGCATTTTTCTGTTTTTGTTACTGCTAGTAGATTCCACATAAACAATTTGAGTAACAATATATGTCATGTCATAAAACATATTTTAAGGACTGCATACCATGATTGTCTTAGAAATTATTTTCGTTCCTTATATATATATAAATATAGTAAATTTTAACATGTAGTTTAGATTTCCAGATTCTGATATTGTATATTGAGGCCATCAGACTAAATTCCTTTCTCCTAAATTATCTGTGGATGAACCCTGTATCTCCCTCTCACCAGGATCCATAGCATTTTTAGGTTATCATTTAAGGTTGCACCATCTAATATGGTAGCCAATAGTCACATGGGGTTATTTCAATTTAAATTAATTAAAATTTAAAATTTTGTTTCTCAGTCACACTAACCACATTTCAAAAGGTTAGGAACTGCATATGGCTACTGGCTACCATATTGAACAACACGATAAAGAAAATTTCTATCACTACAGGAAATTCCATGAGACCATGCTAATTTAGAATAACATTAGCCTAGTAATTTTCATCGATTTATTATATTCTTCAATGAATTAGCTATTTTCTGGGCTCAGAGGAACTTGGATGTTAGAGTTGTGATGCCAATAAGCCATCAGGACAGAGCTGATTGAGTGTTACTGAGTTATCCTGGAAGCCCTGAATGCCTAAAAAGTGGAATTCCAGAATAAGAGAAAGGTCATACTGTCAACAGTTCTTCTTCCCTTAACTTACCATTCAGAGTATAACCTTCTTAGTAATGTATTATTCTTTTCAGATTCACCTGGCATTCCACCTAGTGCTAATGCACATCAGCTTTTTCGGGGGTTTAGTTTTGTTGCTATCACCTCAGATGATGAAAGCCAAGCTATGCAGACAGTTGGTGTGCATTCAATCGTGCAGGTGAGTGAATGTCTAAGTAATTTAAAATTTGAAATGTTGTAAGATATGATTCACTATGTGAATAATTAGATTAGATTTGATCTGATGATTTTAAGTGAGCAGCTTAAAATACATTTTATATCATTGACTTACTCTTAGAAATTCCTTTCATATGCCTTTAAAAAGATAGGGTACCTAAGTGGCTCAGTTGGTTAAGTGGCCAACTCTTGATTTCTGCTCAAGTCATGATCTCAGTGTCATGAGATCAGGCCCAAGGCCAGCCCCACTACTTGGTGGGAAGTCAGCTTAACATTCTCCCTCTGCCCCAGTGTGTGCACGTGCTCATGCTCAATACCTCTCTCTCTCTCTCTCCCTCTTTCTCTCTCTCATAAATCAATCAATCCATCTATGTATCTATCTTTTTTTTAAAGATTTTATTTATTTATTCATGATAGAGAGAGAGAGAGAGAGGCAGAGACACAGGCAGAGGGAGAAGCAGGCTCCACGCAGGGAACTCGACGCGGGACTCGATCCCAGGACTCCAGGATCGCGCCCTGGGCCAAAGGCAGGCACTAAACTGCTGAGCTACCCAGGGATCCCCCTATCTATCTATCTTAAGGGAAAAAAGATTGCATGCACCAGAGTCCTGGATACTGATCTAACTTGAAAGGGGAATTCTAAGAGAGTTGAGATGCATATCACCATCTTGTCTCTACACTCTCCTATGCCTCAAAATGTTTATCAGGCCTAATTTGTTTCATCTTCTGCCTCTGTCAGGTCAGCCTTGATGAACTAAGATCTCCTGGTTCCCTGATGGCTTGGAACAGGGCTCAGCAGATTTGTTCTGTAAGGGCCGGTTAATAAATATTTGAGGCTTTGTAGGCTATATGATCTCTGTTACAACTACTCAACTCTGACAGTGTAGCATAAAAGCAGCCATGGACTGTAGCTAAATGAATGAGTGTGGCAGTGTGCCAATAAAACTTTATTTATAAAAACTAGTATTAAAACAAATTTGGTCCATAGGCTATACAGTTCGCCAATTTCTGCTATAGAAATACATAAGAAATAAAAGTGAACTTCAGCCTTATATTTTCCAAGTTTTGTGTCCTTGTTCTTTTGGAGTCCCCGTTGCTATTTAATAGAAATGGTTATAGATACTACCTTAGGATGTCCCCCACCCCATTATCCCATCTGTGTATCAGAGTTGGAGAATGAGGTAAAAGCCGCAGAAGCAGGTTTCCAGATGTCTGTATGCCTGTAACACGAGACTGAACTAGTAAATGTTATTAGAGGAACACAAGTAGTACAAACCATTAGATGTATTTCTTCCCATCCTAGTATCATGGAAAGATAAATTTAATTCATCTTCTGAATTATAGAAGGAACTAGATATATCTTTTGAAGCACTGATTGTTTTTAGGGCACTAATTAGTGCTTGGATTTGCTTAATGATGAATTTGCTTGAAGATGAAGTTGCTTTTGCTCTCAAGTTTTCTTCGCAAGTTAGTCATCTTGCTTTCCACTTTCTAGAAAACCAATTTAAACACTAGTTTTTAAATAAATTTCATGGTTAAAGTAGTTTGTTCCTTTTACTATAGCAAGCATGTGATGTATGGCAGGTTTTTAAGTTATAACTTCTGTACCTAACATAGAAATCACAAACATATATTCTACAGAATTCAAATTCTAACCGATACACAGTTTGTAGACATTGGTAGGCAGGAGGCGGGTCTCCTTTCAGTATCGCCAAGGACAGCACAACTTCCCTCAGCCTGCTTATGAAACTACTAATTTACTAGGCATCGTCCTACCATATGTTATCAGTCCTTAACCTATTAATAGCTTCTCTAGCAGAAATGTATTGAAGCTTTGACTTGAGAGTGGAAAATGGAGGGCATGGCTACTGATAATCCACAATGACGATAATAGGTGTCACCTTCAAATATGTTATTTTTATTTAATCCTCACCATTACCCTCTAAGAAAACATAGTTTAGGGTTGCGCAGTCTGCAAGAGGAGCATCTGAGACAAGAATCCCAATGTTCTAATTCTGAATCCTCCTAAATATTTTCTTCTATACCAGAGACTTTAAACTTCTCCCTATTTGCAAAAGTACTTTAAAAGACCTAGCATCAGTTGGGGAGTGCAATAGGGCTCAGTCACAGGCAACCCCTTACCAAGTAACTCTGCATTTTCGGTTTTACATATTCAAATTTTTTAGCATAAGCTTTTTCTTAAAAGCCTATTTCTTGCTGTACATTTTATGGCAAACATTCTAAAATACACAGTTGTGGGGATGCATGGGTGGCTCAGTCGGTTGAGCATCTACCTTTGGCTCAAGGCATGACCCTGGAGTCCTGGGATCGAGCCATACGTCGATCAGGGAGCAGGGAGCCTGCTTTTCCCTCTGCCTTTCTTTCTTTCTCTCTCTCTTTCTGTGTCTCCCTTGAATAAATATAAACTATTTAAAATAAATAAAATACACAGTTGTGGAAAAATAAATGCTGTAAAGATTCATTTTTAATTTTTGCTTATATTCCTTTATATTGTTAATATCAGCAATGCATAATGAGTAACATATTCCTCTATTATGAATTATACCATTGTCATTACAAAACTCTTTGTCAATTTATAATTGTGTTTGTAGCAGTTGCACAGAAACAGCATTCAGTTTACTGATGGATATGAAGTAAAAGAAGATATTGGAGTTGGCTCCTACTCTGTTTGCAAGAGATGCATACATAAAGCTACAAACATGGAGTTTGCAGTGAAGGTAAATATTTTTAGATTTAAAATTCAACTCTGGGGTGCCTGGGTGGCTCTGTTGGTTGAGCATCTGACTCTTAGCTCAGGTCTTGAACTCAGGGTCATGAGTTCAAGCCCCATGCTGGGCTCTATAGTACCTAAGGTCCTCTATGCCCAGCATGGAACCTACGTTTTAAAAATTAAGAATAAATTAAAAAATAAAATACAGCTCTACCAGTTGTTATTCACACATGTCAGTACAAGTTAAAATTAAATTTTTCTTTGGCAAATGTGCCTTTCATTTTTTTAAAAAGGTAAATTTAAATATCTGCCTATAGCAACCTTCAGGAATCTCAATTTGGAACCATGGATTCACCTGTAAACTAAAGGCAGGTAGCGTACCTTTGGTTTGCTCAAGGCAGTAGTACATCTGACTTGATTTTTAATAGCATCTTCTTACTCTAAAAAGTAATATGGGGGCATTTTGTGGTCTTGAGTGTCAGGGACTTCCTCAAGATTGTATGCCAAATTTTATGTGTTTACATTTTTCTGGCAAAAATGTTCATATTACCAAAAAAAAAATGTTCATATTGTCCTTCACATATAAAAGGATCTGTGAACTGATAAAAGGAAAAGACCACTGTTACAAAATTTATTATCATTAGCTGTTTTAATTTCATTGTTTCATTCATTGTTTTAATTTCATTCAAGACAATAAGAATTTTTGAAGCCAAATCATATGGCTCTATGATAAAGTTTGAATTACAGACCTGTAGCTATAAGTGAAAAAATACTACATTCAAGTCTCTGCCTTTTCACTTCTTGGGATGGTAGTCACTGCTCTCCCAATACAAGCAATTTAAGTAATGTCTAAGGCTCTTAATTTATTTTGGACCTTAGAACTGGTCTGTAAGTGTGGGTAGCTCATGTTTACTTACATGAAGAGAAGCATTAATTGTTTTTACTTCTGTATATCCATCTGTCTTTCTAGATCTAATATGATTTCACTGTGCAAAAATAAAAATAAATGTGTTTTATATATGCATAGCAAATATCTATGAAAGACACACACATACACAAAAAAATTGTTATTACTATTCTAAACTTGGATGTAATTGCTTTAAAAATCGTCAGTGTCCAGCTTTCTGTCAGATATAAGGATAAACCATAGAAATGCATGTTAATTTGCTCTTCTCCTACTCATTGCTCTTAGTGAAATCTGGGGTACATAGGAATTTTCAGATTGCTTACGAGAAAGGAGAGAAGGTGAGTAATGCACATGATGGGCAGTTTAAGGATGTGTCTTGCCTCCATAAACACATCAGAAAAAGAGCAGAAATACCCTGAGGTCCCCTTTGAATTACAGAAACCAGGAACAGTATACCAAAACCTCAAGAATATCTTCAAGCTATTTGTGGATTCTTGTGACTTAAATTAGATTCATAAAATCAATCCTAACACAGCTTCATTCTGCTGAAATTACCACAAATCTAAGATCTACAAACACAAGTATGTGATATAAGCTCTGCTCAGATTAGCAGATCAAAGAAAATGTTGCTAGGAATAACACCTCCCAGTGTGTTCTGGTTTTCAAAAGACTAGTCCCAGATCATCTCCCTTGAATTAGGATGTCTATTCCATATACCTTTCCTCTTAATCATCTATTTGCCTAATTCCACACTGTCATTTGCATTTGATTACAGTGTACACCTATGTTTGTATTCCCTGTTCTCCACATACAGAACTGTTTTACAACTAAATCCATTTCAGATAACAGATTTGATTCATACTTTGAGTTGCAAGCTTTTTCCTAGATTGCTGGAGCATTTGAGTATTTGTTGTGTACATTAATTACTAAGCTCTTTTAAAATTGAAAATATAAAGGTCACAAAATTTGTTTGAGACTACCCTCTGGACAAAAGAAAGCTGAACTTGTCCTTTTAAAAATATAATATCACTTTAACAGATTAAAACATTAAGAGATGTATTTTTAAGAAGCAGCTGACCTAAAAGGGTTGAAAAGCTACATTAGTATTTTATTTTATTTTATTTTATTTTTAAAGATTTATTTATTTATTTATGAGAGAGAGAGTGAGAGAGAGAGAGAGGCAGAGACACAGGCAGAGGGAGAAGCAGGCTCCATGCCGGGAGCCCGACGCGGGACTCGATCCTGGAACTCCAGGATCACGCCCTGGGCCAAAGGCAGTCCCCAAACCGCTGAGCCACCCAGGGATCCCCTACATTAGAATTTTAAAGGGCTTTATCATAATAATTAAACTTAACTCTAGCCAAGTAAAACTCTTGGTGTGGTTTCTCTGCTTAGCTTTCTGCCTAGCTTCAAAAATAAGCTTGTTCTACTTAACTGTTAATTAATTTTTTATAAGTAGCTTACAACTAATGGGTTATTCCATTGAAGCATTTTATTAAAGGAAATAAAGTTAATTCAATAAACAGATGCTAGTGGCAGTATTATAGATACATCTTGTTCTTAATTATATGTATTGATAAGGGTTAAAAGTTGACTGAGCTTCCAAGGTTTTAAGACATTCGGGGATGGAAGAAAAATACCTTTTCTTGGGGCTTTTGAGTGTTTAGTAAGTCCTAAACTTAGACTGGCTTTCAAATTTTGATTAAACAGTCTGGCCAGGTACTAGAATAAAACTGGTTGGTAAATGGCTCATATGTCCAGTATTTATGTAAGATAATACCTAAGGTCTGTAGCTGTGCATACTTAAGGTTCGTGACCTTAATAGTTCATGAGATTTTATGATAAATATTTGCCTTTTAGATTATTGATAAAAGCAAAAGAGATCCAACAGAAGAAATTGAAATTCTTCTTCGTTATGGACAGCATCCAAACATCATTACTCTAAAGGATGTAAGTAGTAGATTCTTGAACTCCAGTAATTTGAGTCACTTGTCCAGCTCACATTTGGAATGTTTTCAAATATCATGTGATAGACCAAGAACTTGATAATACTAAGTTTTAAAAAAATTGACTAAGGACAACATGTATAGCATAATTTAAGTTCTAAAGAAAAACATGTTTAATTTTTGTACTTTGCTTTAAGAAGAAAAGCATTGCTGACATTATTGCTTTTAATATCTATATTTATTGGAACATTTGGGTAGTGATTAGTATTAGGAATTGACTAGTCTCATGCTCCATGTTCTCCCCAGACTGTCTTCCATAGTACTGCCAGAGAGAGCAAACACTTGGATATAACCACGTTACTCCCCTGCCTACAGTTCATACCCTGCTTCACCTCCAGTCTGCCTTCCTCTGTCTGCAGTGGTTTTCACACTTCCTCTCATACCCCATGCTCGAACCATGCTGCATGTACATGCAACCATGTACATACACATCTTTAAACTTTCCTCCTTTTCTCATGCTGCTCTTTGAATTTATGGTTTCCTCAATCAACAATACCACTTCCCTTCTTTGCCTGGCCAACTACCGTACATCTAGAACTTTGCTAAAACATTACTCGCTCCAGGAAGCCTGTCCTGCCCATCACCACACCCCAGACAAGTGAGGTATCTTTTCCTTGCTACCTGTGGTTTTTATCATAACAGAGCTGTTGGCAAAGGGTATGAACTCCCCAGACAGTATTAAATCTTCTCTTGCTGATGGTGCTCACATAGGCTCAAAGGCTGTATCAGAGTTGTAGACCTGATATGTCATGTGGCCAACTAAGCCAGAGGACTTCTAAGATACTTTGCCTTTCACCTCTGAGATTTTGTGAATTCCAAAGGTTAATCTCCCTTCTTACTAACCCAAACTCCCAGTTTCCTCAGATTAATTTATCACTGCATTGTTAGGAGAATGTTAGCTTGGTTCCATTAAATGTGAAGCTGTGTAACTTAAGTGACTCTTTGATATAACCTCCAAGAATCCAACTAAGTAAATCAAAAAGGAGGTGTAGAAAATACTTTCTCTCATCCTTGCCTTAGAAATTCCGTAAGCTGTCACTGTTTTTACATCTTTCCTCCTTCCTTCATTTCAAATTTTAAAGTCTCTAAAATTCTCCCTACTTTTATTACAGCATCTCCAACATTTTTTTAAACTCTTGTTTCTATGTCTGTTTCTACTAGAATAAAACATTGAGGATGGGTATCTTGTTTTCTCCATTTTAGGGGCCCCAGTACATGGTACCTCTTATGGAGCTAAATAAAAGTGTTCAGTAACCCTGTGGTGAGGGAGAATAAAAGGAACTGAAGTTTAATAAAGGGGTTATTTCAGTTTGGGATTGCCTGGAGTACAATTCCGAAATTAAAATGAGCTTTTTATTTCTACGTTAGGAGTAAACTGGTATACTTCTGTGGAGTTAGGTGGAATTTCTTTTCACTGCTTAATCTTCCTACTTAATTCTTGCCACAACTTGTCTTTGAGTATAATCAAAACCAGAATAATTCATTGTACTGTGTATGTAAATACAAAAGTTCTGCAATTGTAGAAGTTCCAGGAAAATACAGGCGTGTGTCTTTATTCTAGTCTCTGCTGTCATCAGTAGATAGAAAGATCAAGAGAAACAAACCCTGAGAGCAAAAGTTCAGTGCTTCTTCATATACACTGCCCATAGTTACTTTGATTGCCATGACTTACGTTTCACAGAAGGAAATTACAGTTTATTTTTCTGACATTCAATCTAATCAATTCCTATTTTAATATTCTTGTATTTACATAATTGTTTATGAATTTTATGCCTTCTATTGACTGTGATCAGTAAAATTTTCCTTGACTATAAAATGAATTTTAATTTCTCTTGAATATGCTAAACTTTGTTCTGAGCTTCAAATAATTTTTTACATTTTGATCTTGAATTTTACAGGTATATGACGATGGAAAATACGTGTATGTAGTGACAGAACTTATGAAAGGGGGTGAATTGCTGGATAAAATTCTTAGACAGAAATTTTTCTCTGAAAGAGAGGCCAGTGCTGTCCTGTTTACTATAACCAAAACTGTTGAATATCTTCATGCACAAGGGGTAAGTCTTTCCAACATTTTATATATATGTGTACACACACACACACACACACACACACACACACACATACACATACACCTTAACCTTTTTATTAACCTTTTCTTTCTTAATGTTTGGAATAAAATTATAAAGGTAGAAATTACTTTATGCATTGATGGAAAATAACTATGATTAGCTTAATTATTCTGCTGTTCTTCCTCTAAATAAACTTCTCCCACCGAACTTGAAGGGATACTTTGAAATCCTAACTTGTTTATATTAAATTCTTAGGCTTCCTAAGAAAAAGCAAGTGAGGTCTTCTGACCTAGAAGACCTATCACTGTTTTTGCTAGGCCACTCTGTACTCTTGAGAACTGGGTCTGTTGCAAGTTTAGAAGCAGAACCAAAGAATCATGGGTTATATTCAGTTATAAAAGGAAATTAAGGGCTTATTTCTTAAGGAGTTTATTTTCAATACATTATTCTCATTCTGTTTGTGTTTGCTCCTAGACGCTAACAAGTGGAATGTGTTAATTTCATCCTACAGCTTCTTGACTTCTAGCTGGTCAAGATTTGCCTAGTAACTAGCTCAAAATTCATGTGACTCTGTATTCTCTGAAGAATTGATGACTTTGCAGTCATCTGAGTCTTCTCTGTTCTTTTCCCATTGCATCAGCAGTAATTAGTTGTCTGGAGAAATAATGTTCTCAATGTTAGGAACTAAAACTGAGGAGATTGATTAGAATCTAGACTCAGAATTCAGTAGTAGAAAAGACATAAATCTGATAAGGAATATCAGTAGGCTTATATGCAAGAGAAGTATTTTTTTTTTCAAGAGAAGTATTCAAGTAAGTAAGTAAAGGGGGAAAATAATACAGAATTCTAAAGGAGTTAATATCTTTTTGTATGTGTGACATTGTCACTTAGATCAAATAGACAATACTAAAAGTCTGGACTTTTTTTTCCTTTTTACTCCTAAACCTCATGCCTGTTCCATGAGCCTGTTGGTGCAAGTTTGTTGTATACCTCATCATACAAACTGTTTCCTGTACTTAGAATGACCATCCCTCACTGTTCTGGCTTGTTCATTCTATTCCTCAGGTCTTGGATCAGATGTTACCTCCTCTAGAGACCCATCTCTAATCTGTTTATTCTCTGCCTCCCCCACTACTATGTAAGCTCATAGCATGGAAAGGCAAAGATCTTATGTGTCTTGTTCACGATAGTTCCTTATATAATACCCTGGCACATGATAGGCATTCAATATTTGTTGAATGATTGAGTAACCTAGAGACAGATACTATTGCTATTTGCATTTTACCATAACCTACTTAATCAATTGGACAAAGAGGAGGGAAGTACATGCTACTTTTTTCTTCCTCCTTTCCTTGCCCCAATTCTGTATTAGAGAGTTATATTTACATTATCAGCATTTTATAATAAGATAATTTAAAGGTCAGCACTCATCATCTTGTTGAGTACGTTGCTTGTCAGTTTGTGAATAAAGAGTTTTCCATAATGGAAATGTATTGTTAATGTACCTCTTTAATTTGTATTTCAACTAGGTGGTTCACAGAGACTTGAAACCTAGCAACATTCTTTATGTGGATGAATCTGGCAATCCAGAATCTATTCGGATTTGTGATTTTGGCTTTGCCAAACAGCTAAGAGCAGAAAATGGTCTTCTCATGACTCCTTGTTATACTGCAAATTTTGTTGCACCAGAGGTAACTGTGAAATTATTTGCTTCCAGTATTTCAGTATATTTAAAAACTCATTTGGGGGCACCTGGGTGGATCAGTAGTTGAGCGTCTGCCTTTGGCTCAGGTCATGATCCTGGGATCCTGGGATTGAGTCCTGCATCAGGCTTTCCACAGAGAGCCTGTTTCTCCCTCTACCTATGTCTCTGCCTCTCTCTGTGTGTCTCTAATGAAGGAAGGAAGGAAGGAAGGAAGGAAGGAAGGAAGGAAGGAAGGAAGGAAGGAAGGAATATTTTTAAAGCCTCATTTGCTGTGTTTAATATAGCATAGTTAATAGTTGTTTAATTGAAGACTTACTGAACAAATAATTAAAATAAATGTCAGCTCTTTTTCTTCTGATGGCAATTTATCCTGTCCTCAGCCCCCTACTGCTTAGTCCACTATAATCCTTTCCTTGCTCTGCCTTCTGTCTTCCTACATAATCACACATCTGTAGAGGTCTACTATCACTAACACTTTTGTACTTGTGAGCGCATGGAATTAAACGGAAACTAGCTTATTCTCATTCTTTCCTAATCCTTCTAATTTCCTGGTTTAGTCACCATCTTCCTGTATTTCTGAGGCTAATGCATCATGGTCTCTTCTTGTATTTAGCTTCGTAACTAGGTATCATCTGTTATCCCCTAAAATCAATTCAAGGTTCTTCTGTTCACAGAACTACCATCTTAGCCCCTGCTTCCTTCACCATATCCCAAATGACTACTAGAGCCTAGCTGCACCCTGCTACCTCTCTGGTTCTTGTGATCATTCTGTAGAAGAGCTCTACAGTGAGTTACTGAAGGCTTCTTCAAGCACTGCTTTGATTGAGTTGCTTCTTTTCCCCATTGTAGCAAATCTAAAATCCACTGCTTTATCCTCAAGATTTCTTCTTTTTATAATCACTGTTTAAAAAATATAACTATGAAATATGTAATAAAAAATAAGTTACCCCTAATATAGGGCTTATGTGCCAGTAACATATGTTAGCTGATTTTATCCTCACAAATACAGTTTACATATAATAATTTCTTCTCATCATAACAATGTGAAGCAAAACTTTCATTCAAATTTTACAGGAAACCAGGTGCACAGTAAGAGGTTATGTAATTTGAGGTCAGATTTGAGATTCGATCCCAGGCAATATGGCTGCAAAGTATATGCTTTTACCATTAGATATTTCACCAAAAAGTGATAATAGTTGGTAATGTTAGGACACTTGGATTATAGAGCTGGATTTCCTCCTCTATTTTCTAAACTTTTTGTAATTTTATTACTTTTGAAATATAAAGACTACTTGCACCTGTTCTCCTGGTGGCACCAGAACTAATGAGGGACAGACTTTTTGCTTGTTTGTCCACATATCCACAGCTTCTAACACATACTAGTGTCCAAGCATGGTCACTTCATCTAGCCATCTTGTTTTTCTTCTTGAGTGTTTCATGCTTCAGATGAGCAATCTGCTTCTGGAAATCACTATATAGCTGTTTTGCCTTTGCATGTTGAAATGAAAGTTTTTGCTTCAAAACAGTTTTTTGCTTCAAAGCCTCTAAATTCATCTTCTTAAGGAAATCTTCCATGATTAAATTCTCCTTAGACTTGACTTTTTAACTCTGTCTCAATTTACCACTTAATCACCCAAGTTAAAACTTGGAAGTCTTTCTGAAATCCTCCTTCTCCATTATTTCTCTACATCTGGTCAGTCACCAAACCTTTCCACTCTGATTTCTGACTATTCTAGATCTCTTTTCCCTTTCCTTATACATCCCATCTCAACGGACTCCTTCCTATTTTATTTTTACATCTTTTTCTCTCCATGTCGTGCCTTAGTGTGGTTCCTCGGAGCCTTTCACTTAGTTTTCTACAAATTGCCTCCTATCAGATGGCCTTGTTTCCAGTCTGTCTTTTTGCCAGCATTTCCTCTATTCCTTGAGTTTCTCTTTTGGTATACACATCTACTTATTTTTATTTCCCTGTTTAATGCTTCAATGACAACAGATTGCCTACAGGAAAATATTTTAATTCCTTAACAAGATATTTATAAAAGTCCTTCTTAGTTCTCTCTGGTGTCCCTACCTAGACACTTGGTCACACTGAATCCTTGCCTGTCCTTAAGCATGCTCTGCTCTCCTTGACTCTGCCCTTTAAGTGTCATCTGCTCTCCTCTACCTCCTCCCTTTACCTCCCAAATTCTTATAGTCCCAGTACAAGAAGGCTGTAGCTTCCTTCTCTCTCCATATTAAGAATGAATTGTTTTGGGGCTCCTGGGTGGCTCAGTCATTTAAGCATGCAACTCGACTTCAGCTCAGGTCATGGTCTCAAGGTTGTGGTATCAAGTCTCTTGTGGGGCCCCATGCTCAGCAGGGAGTCTGCTCAAGATTCTCTTTCTCCCTTTGCCCCTCCCCCCACTCACTGTCATGCGCTCTATCTCTAAAATAAATAAATAAATCTTAGAAACAAAAAAGAATGGTTTCCTCATCTTTCTACCCATAACACCTTAGGCATAATTTTGTTATAATACTTAACATGTTAAAAAAAAATACTTAACATGTTGAATTATTAACTATATATATATTTTTATTTCCCCTGCCATATTTTAATTTTCTTAAGGAAGCAAGAGTGTTTTGAATTTATCACTGTTCAAGCCTGATAATAGTTGTTGATTACTAAATGCTCAAGTGAATCATATTTTATATATGTAAAAGTATAGTTTTGCACTGTATCATTTGTACTTTTATATGTTCCTAAAAGTTCTATTTTATATAACCATTTCTGCAGCCTCATACAAAATGAATATAAATTCATTTAAATAAGAAACTTGGAAGCAGAGAACAAAAAAGAAACTTCCCTTTAGTTTTATAGTCCTCTATATGCCATGATGGCACTCAATAAATGCTAATTCAAATACCAAAACTAAATTTATATGTGTATATATATATATGTGTAATATATATATAATTACTTATAGAATATTCTAGAACAGGATTAATATATTGCCTTTTTGTTAATCATGTTCTGTTGAGGTTTTTCTTAACTACATTGATAGAAGATATAGTATAGTTCGGCCTATTCTAATCTCTAAATTCAAATCTCGGTGGTATGTTAATACTAATTTTTACTTTTTCTAGGTTTTAAAGCGACAAGGCTATGATGCTGCTTGTGATATATGGAGTCTTGGTGTCCTCCTCTATACAATGCTTACTGGGTGAGTGAACCATATTTTGTAAGCATTTATTCATCAATATATTGTTCAAATTATCTAGTTTTATTTTTTTAATCTCTGTGTTATAGTATCTTCTTTTCATGTTATCTAATAATACAGTCCTGTGGGTGTGTGTCTCTTTATATATACTACATTTAACTATATCATTACTGGGGATCCCTGGGTGGCTCAGCGGTTTAGTGCCTGCCTTTGGCCCAGGGCGTGATCCTGGAGTTCCAGGATCGAGTCCCACGTCAGGCTCCCCGCATGGAGCCTGCTTCTCCCTCTGCCTGTGTCTCTGCCTCTCTCTCTGTCTCTGTCTCTCTCTCTCTGTGTCTCTCATGAATAAATAAATAAATCTTTAAAAAAATAAGTATATCATTACTGATTTTCTATAATGTACCATTTATTAATGTCTTAAGGTCTTAACTTGATTTTTTCCATTACCTTTTTTGTACACTTATGTTGTAAACATACACTATTTTAAATATTTTATTCTAACGTGTCATATCTTAAAATATTTATATTATCATATATTAAGACTAATTAATATTTCATAGCTTATACCTTGACCTGATGCTTTATGGAGCTTCATGCTATTGATATTTTTCACTTTAGGAGATTTCAGTAAAGTATATTAATTAAATTAACCGGAGTACTCTTGGATACTACAAATAAATGTGAAGATTACCTACAAAAAAAGAAATTTTGCTCATTAACATTTTAATTTCATTATAAATTAGTTACACTCCATTTGCAAATGGCCCTGATGATACACCAGAGGAAATACTGGCACGGATAGGCAGCGGAAAATTCTCACTCAGTGGTGGTTACTGGAATTCTGTTTCAGATACAGCAAAGGTAAGTATGGCTTCCTATTATAAACTTTTGAGAAAATAATTTTTCATAGTCCCTAGTGAGAAAGAAAATATCAGTTACAAACTTTTGTTTATAAAGTATTATTTTGAAGTGGTGTTACCAAATAACTTGAACTCAAAAATGGACCAATTATTTTGTTTCCCACAAGGTAATGGTTTGGCTTTATTACCTGTACATCTAAAACTACTTCTTGCTGACAAACATGATGAATAATAATGATGGTATAAGAAACTCTTAACAGTAGAGAACAGGGATGCCTAGGTGGCTCAGCAATTGAGCATCTGCCTTTGGCTCAGGACATGATCCCGGAGTTCAGGGATCAAGTCCGGCATCGGGCTCCCTACATGGAGCCTGCTTCTCTCTGCCTGTGTCTCTGCCTCTCTCTCTCTGTGTCTCTCATGAATAAATAAATAAAATCTTAAAAAAAAAAACAATGGAGAACAAACTGAGTATTGATAGAGGGAGGGGTTGGGGAATAGGCTAGATGGGTGATGGGTATTAAGGAGGTCACTTGTGATGAGCACTAGGTGTTACATGTAAGTGATGAATCACTAAATTCTACTTCTTTTAAAGATTTTATTCATTTATTCATGAGACACAAAGAGAGATACAGGCAGAGGGAGAAGCAGGTTCCATGTAGGGAACCCGATGTGGGACTCGATCCCGGGACCCTGGGATCACGCCCTGAGCCGAAGGCAGACGCTCAACTGCTGAGCCACCCAGGCGTCCCTAAATTCTACTTCTGAAACCATTATTACACTGTATGTTAACTAACTAGAATTTAAATAAAAATTTGGAAGAAAAAATACAAATCTGTTAACCAAAATAATAATAATGGTGGTGGTAATCTTCATGATTTGTGTGTCTGTTCTGTGCCTCACACTGCACTTCACCTAAATCATCCCATTTAATCCTCTTAACAAACCCTATAAAATAGGTGGTAGTATTCTCATTTCACAGAAGGAAGCAAGGCCAGAATTTTTGTGTCATTTTGTCCGTGGTTACATACTGGGAACATGTGGGTGCTTCAAACTAAGCAGTTGGTTCCAAAGCCCTTGTTCCCTAGACTAACTGCACCATGTTCTATTTTTGACCAATATTATGTAGAAAAGGGTCTCATCTTTTTCACAGTAAATGGTAGTATAGTTTTATAGTGTCTGCTTGAAATCTATTTGAAAAGCCTTTCTCACCGGAAGATCTGCCATCCTCTGCCAGACTTGCTTTCCAACTCTGCTCTAGTTTTACTTTATTCATAGAAAATGCTCTTTTAAAAAGAAGAGTGAAAAATTTAAAAATCAGAAAAAGAAGAGCCAAGTTTTCTACTTCCAAATAAGAAAAACATAGAGGAGATAAAGAAGACACGTAGTGGTAGAAGTACTTGCTGATTTCTCTGAGAGGAGGAAGCCTGAATTGAGATGATCGCATAAGTAAATAGGGTATTTCAAAAAAGTAGGCTAATACTTTTGGCATAGAGATGAAGCCTCTGTTAAATGATGTCTGTATAGATAATATTTGGCTTTGTATCTGATTTAAAATGAAATATTAGCCTTTTCCTTTTTTTTTTTTACCAATATTTCTTAAACCAGATGATTCATTTTTCTGGGACTTCTTTTTATTTTTATTTTTTTAAAGACTTTATTTATTTACTTGACAGAGAGCGAGAGAGATCACAAGCAGAGGAAATGGCAGGCAGAGAGAAGGAGAAGCAGACTCCTCGCTGAGTAGGGAGCCTGATAGGGGGCTCAATCTCAGGACCCTGGGATCATCACCTGAGCTGAAAGGCAGACACTTAGCCAACTGAGCCACCCAGGCACCCCCTATGATTTCTTTTTTTAATCCATGTATTAAGCACCTACAACATGCTTAATATGTGAAGGTCCAGGAATCAAAGACATGACTGAGAGAATTCCTTATCTCAGGAAGCTCATAGTCTAGTTGGGAGATCACCAGAAGTATACAGTACAGTGTCATGTATGCTGTTACAGTGGTACATTTTTTGTGTTAAAGAAGTTCACAGATGGTGCTCAGTCAGAAAGATTTCCCAGAAAGCTTTCAAGAAGCAATGAAGGGATTTTCCTGGCAGCTTTACGGAGCAGAAGGATGTATTCTATCCCAGGCTGAGGGAGCAACACATGCTATTTGTGGTCAGGACAGCCTGAAAATGACAGAATGCCTCCAGGTTGCTGTGCACAGTTTGTTGTGACTAGGACAGGGTACACGTGAGAAGGTAGCTGATGAACCCAAATTATGAAAGGTTTTGTAGATTATGCTCAGGATTTCAGGTTTATTCTAGATGTTGGAAAACTGTTGAAAAATATTAAGCACTGTAGTGATCAGATTTTTCTTTTTCAAGTTTATTCTGTGGAGCAGTAATTCTTATCGCTGGAGTCTGCCGGAAATTGTCATGGTTGGTTATGAGGCAGGCATATCAAGTAATGTCACAAAATAAAGTGTCAGAGCTTACCCATCACTTCTTTTTATTTTTTCAAAGATTTTATTTATTTGAGAGGAAGAGAACGAATGAGTTGGGGGAAGGGACAGAGGGAGAAGCAGACTTCCTGTGGAACAGGTTGCCTGACATGAGACTCAATCCCAGGACCCTGGGATCATGACCTGAACCGAAGGCAGATGCTTAACTGATTGAGCCACTCAGGCGCTCCCATCACCTGCTTTTTAAATAAATTATAGAGATAACCTTAATGTGCTTTAATTTCCATAATTTGATTCTCATTAACTTGTATTCTAGTATGCTTTTTTTGAATGAAAGAAAGACCAGAAAAAAAAAAAAAAAGAACAGGCAGCCCCGGTGGTGCAGCAGTTTAGCGCCGCCTGCAGCCCAGGGCGTGATCCTGGAGACTCGGGATTGAGTCCCACATCTGGCTCGCTTCATGGAGCCTGCTTCTCCCTCTGCCTGTGTCTCTGCCTCTGTGTGTGTGTGTGTGTCTTTCATGAATAAATAAATAAAATCTTAAAAAAAAAAGAGAGAAAGACAGGTGAGGATGAGATAAAAATAGTGTGTGAAAAATTGAATCTCACAGCCTTTCTTATTAATATCATGTTATTACTGATAACTTTTGTTAATTTGTCCAGATAAGACCTGAGATTACAAGCATGTGGTATAGTGAATACCCCCACAAAATTGAGAGGGAGGGTTCTATCTGATGTGTTGCCTCAAGAGCAAGCTGCACATGTGAATGTCATTAGTCATATGGGCCATATGTGTCATGTGTGGCTTTGAGAAGAAAAATACTGTCGCTACAATTTAATAGGCACTTATGTGCCAAGAACTGTGCTAACACTTATACCTACACTATTTCATTCAGTCCTTACTGACCTAACATTAGGGGGTTTAACTTGTAGGGTTTTGCAACATTTCAGGTCACAAATGATGAAGACCTAAACTAGAGAAGTTGGGGATCCCTGGGTGGCGCAGCGGTTTGGCGCCTGCCTTTGGCCCAGGGCGCGATCCTGGAGACCCGGGATCGAATCCCACGTCGGGCTCCCGGTGCATGGAGCCTGCTTCTCCCTCTGCCTCTCTCTCTCTCTCTCTCTCTCTCTCTGTGTGTGACTATCATAAATAAATAAAGAAAAACATATTTAAAAACAAAAAAAAATAAAATAAAAAAAAATAAACTAGAGAAGTTGTAGCAGGATTTGAGCCAAATGGAAGAGAAATTTAGGAGGCAAAATAGACTTGGTGGTTAATTGGACATAAGAAACAAGGAAGGGGCACCTGAGTGGTGCAGTTGGTTAAGCATCTGATTCTTGGTTTCTACTCAGGTCATGATCTCAGGGTTGTCAGATCGAGCCCCACATTGGGCTCCATGCTGAGCATAGTTTGCTTGAGATTCTCTCTCCTTCTCCCTCTGCCCCTCCCACTTGTGCGCTTGCTTGCTCACTTGCTCTCTCGCTCTCTCTCAAAATAAATAAGTAAATCTTGAAAAAAAGAAGAAGAAGAAGGCATGAGCAGATAGTAAGCATGTAGTCCACATTTCCACCTCAGACTAATGAGTAGGTCGTGGTTTCCTTCACCAAGATGTGGAATACAAAAGTAGTTTTGAAAGGAGTGATAATTACAGATTTGGACATTAAGAATTTGAAACACAACTGTAATACATAATTAAGAGATGTATGTCCATTAGTCAACTGATTATATGGATGCAGATCTTAGGAGAGAAGTCTTGGGTGGACAGTGGAGTTAAGAGTTGTCATCATCTGTATTAACTAAAGCCATGAGCACAAATGAGCTTATCTGAGCAGAATGATGAGAGCTATGGAAGGAATGAACAGACTTTGGTTGTGCCCTGGGCACTTTTGCAACCTTTTATGTACTTGAAGCACATTTTCCCACTTTAAGAATTTGGAAGGGGAGTTCCTAATTGTTTTACTTCTTCTAATTTTGCTCAGTAACTTATTCCTGTTCTTAGCTGTTAATGATAACTAAAAATAAGAAACTGTAAATATCTGATAGCAGAGGCATACTTGGAATAACATCTTGATTCCCAGTACTAGTCATCCACCAGGTTCTGTTGGTTCTTTCTCTTAAGTACCTCAATTTCATACATATTTCTCCACCTCTCTCCCTTTTTTTTTTTTTTATTTCTCCATCTCTTATACTGCCCCGAAGCCATCATCTCTCACCGGTCTCACACTGGAATCTCCAGGCTTGCACCCTCCAATCCATTGTCCTCCACACTTAGTGAGCTAAAGTACAAGCCTAACTCTATCACTCCTTTGCTTTAAATGATTTCTTACCTCCAAAGTCCAGATTTGCTAATGTAGCTTACAAGGGCCTTCATGATCTGGTCCCTTTTCACCTTTCCCACTTAATTGCTGCCATGTTCTACTTGGCAGTTTTTGCTACAGCCTCACTGCACTCCTTTCAGTTCCTTAATTATGGCATGTTCTCCTCCCTGAGGGCTTTCCTCAAAACACACTCAGCTCTATCTTGCTGAATTGCTCTGTATTCCCTTCCCCTTTTCTAATCCATCTACTGCTCATCCTTTGGGTCTCACATTCCTCTAAAGTCACTTCTAAGCCACCCCATCCTGTACAGGTCAGGTGTCTCTTTGTGTTCCTCTAGCTATACCTCTTGATTCATCCCTTCAAAGAATTTACTGCTTGCTTTGTAATTGATTCTTTGTTTCTCCTTCACTGGGCTGCAAGCTTCATGAGGTCAGAGTTCATTTCTATCTTGTTTGCTGCTAAATACCCAATGCCTAGCAGAATACCTGGCCTTTAACAAATACTTAATAGATACATTTTGAATGAAAAATTAAGTGGTAGATGGCTTTCATAAATCATAACTGTTATTTTGGAGAGTATAAAACTATCTAGCAATTATATGGATCTATATTCCATGCATAGAAAAAGCATTTGGAGAGATATAAAGCATTTGTCTCTGAAAGAATCAGATTCTGGGAGTTCTTCATGTTCTTTTGCTTCTCTATTTTTCTGATTTTTTTTATAATTCCTGTGAGATGCCCATGAAGTGGAAAAAATAAAAATAACTCTAATCTGGGACGTCTGACTGGCTCAGTCAGTGGAACATGGAACTCTTGATCTTGGGGTTGTGAGTTCAAGCCTTGTGTTGGGCATGGAGCTTACTTAAAAAAAAATAACTCTAATCTTTTGGAGGGGGCATTTGGAGCCCTCCAATTAAATTCCTATTATTGGACAGTTATGTTCTGCTTTTCGTTATTTGACAATAACAAAAAAGTCTTTAGCTGAAAATTTACTTAGAAATAAACTTACTAGGGCACCTGGGTGGCTCAGTGGTTGAGCATCTGTCTTTGGCTCGAGTCATGGTCCCGGGGTCCTGGGATTGAGTCCCGCATCAGGCTCCCCACACGGAGCCTGCTTCTCCCTCTGCCTTTCTCTGCCTCTGTGTCTGTCATGAATAAATGAATAAAATCTTTCAAAAAATAAATCTACAAAAGTATAGAAAAATCAGAATATCTCAGTGAAAAAAAGAGCCAAAGTACTTAAAGATATGTAAATATGGTAAATTTACTCTTTGTAATGCACCAAAACTACTGTTAGGGAGGAGAAAAACAGGTTTTTGCTTTTTCATTCTTTTTAATATTTATTATTATTCTTTTAAAGCATGTATTATTTTTTTAAAGAAATTGTCATGTTGGGGGCACCCAGGTGGCTCAGTCAGTTAAGCATCCGACTGTTGATTTCAGCTCACGTCATGATCTCAAGGATAGAGTCCCATGTCAGAGAGTCTGCTTGAGATTCTCTCCTTCTCCCACTGTCCCTCCTCCTGCTTGTGCTCGCTTGTGTGTACACACATGCGTGCTTGCCTGCTCTCTCAAATAAATAAATCTTTAAAAAAAGAAAAGAAATTGTCATGTTGACCAAATTGCCTTGAACCCCAAAGTTTGGTACCAGGAGAAAATAGTGTCATAGAAGCTAAGGAAGAATGCTTACCAGTATCAAGTGCTATAGAAAAACAAACAGAAAAGTTTAGGATTGTTTTATTATTATTATTATTCCCATTACAGGACCTAGTGTCAAAGATGCTTCATGTGGATCCACATCAGAGACTGACTGCTGCCCTTGTGCTCAGACATCCTTGGATTGTCCACTGGGACCAACTGCCGCAATACCAACTAAACAGACAGGATGCACCCCATCTAGTCAAGGTGAGCTGCCCCATTCAGGCACTGTTTTCTGCATGTCCTCCCAGAGAGTGTGAGCCTCCCTCTCCATGCCCGTAGCATCTTTCCCTTTCGCTCAGCCTGCATCCATTTCTCAAGTGAGATTCTCTTACAATGAGTGGTTTAGAAAAGAAAAGGTCAAGGTGCGCCAAAATATTATAAAACTACTTTAAGAATGACTTCTGAGGGATGCCTGCGTAGCTCAGTATTTGAGCGTCTACCTTTGGCTCAGAGCGTGATCCTGGGATCCTAGGATCAAGTGCGAGTCCTGCATCAGGCTCCCCACAGGGTCTGCTTCTCCCTCCGCCTATGTCTCTGCCTCTCCCTTTGTGTCTCTCATGAAGAAATAAATAAAATCTTTAAAAAAAAAAAGAACGACTTCTGAATTTATCAATCAGATAAGCTTATGGATTTCCTAACTTATTTATACTTTTCTTTCTTATGCAAAACCCAGAGCAAACTAGGTTGTCAGCAGTGGCAAAGCAAGTTCTAAAAGAGCATGCTTTGCGGCTTCTCATATTAAAGGATTGCAAAGAAACAAAATGTCAGGATTTCTGGGTGGCTCAGTGGTTGGGCGTCTGCCTTCGGCTCAGGGTGTGATCCTGGTCCAGGGATCAAGTCCCATGTTGTGCTCCCGGTGAGGGGCCTGCTTCTCTCTCTGCCTATGTCTCTGCCTCTCTTTCTGTGTCTCTCATGAATAAATAAATAAAA
Organism: Canis lupus familiaris; assembly: GCF_011100685.1. NCBI lineage: Eukaryota > Metazoa > Chordata > Mammalia > Carnivora > Canidae > Canis > Canis lupus. Next base: position 16,139,394 of record NC_049260.1, on the reverse strand, counting down.
TCTTTTAAAAAAAAAAGTCCAGTAGTCCTGAGAAAAGTGAGGACTGCTTGTTATAGGCATATCCTTGTCCTTTCTCATTTATAAGTTCAGCCTCCCACATTTGCCTCTTTAATTTTAATTAAATCAGAGGGTTTGACCAGTATGGTTATTTTCATTATGAGCCCAACTAAATCTATATAAATTTTCATGTGAAGAAATTATTTAGGGGGAAAGAAATTTCCATTTCATATTCTGTGAACTTGTGACTACCCATTGTCGTTTGTGTTGTGACCTTTCTTTCCTGTTTTCAGGGTGCTATGGCAGCTACATACTCTGCTTTAAACCGTAATCAGTCACCAGTTTTGGAACCAGTAGGCCGCTCTACTCTTGCTCAGCGGAGAGGTATTAAAAAAATCACCTCCACAGCCCTGTGAAGTGACCTCAGTGAGATATTTGGTACCATGGTGTAAGCTGATAGCACAAGTTCTGGCGACAGGTAGCACATACCTGAGAGACACCTGCAAGCACACACTGTCCCAGCTGGTACCCATAATGCTGCTGCTCCTGCTGCTGCTCCTGCTTCCGTCTCTTCTCGCTTTAAATGATTGTTAGCAAGTTAGATTTTCCTGGAGCTTCGGATGAAATGAAAATGGAAACAATGATGAAGACATATTCACTGAATCAACAAGAATAATGAACATATGAATACCACCTAAAAATACACTGAATAAAGTACTCTACACCATATAGCATTATTTTTATAGGAAATATTTCATGTCCCTGAAATATTCTTTGTTAGTTATAGGGATGGACAGTTTATGTTAAGCACTTAGCTTAAACAATCCGTTTCTATTAGCACTGTATCCCTTGTGCCATCCAACATTTTGTATGTTTTTGTAAACAGTTCATATACAGTACATTTCTGTACTGCTTTCTTTAATGTATACATGCTTTGTTTAACTTGGAATCTATTATTATTAATCAATTGACTATTAAATCTGGTTAAATAGTTCACCTGGATTAACAGTATTGTTGAACAGCCCTAAAAATGGCCAGATTGTGGAACAGCTGTTGAATGTAATACTTGCAAAATGTACATATCTTTCCCCATGTCTGTTTCACTGGTTCGTTCATTTGTTTGTTTCTTAAAGTCAGGTGCTTTGTCAGACTAACCTAGAGAGCTGTTATGGTAGAGAAAGTTATCACATGTGTGTGGCATGACATCAAGAGTACACCTATGAAGTTAGTCCATATACGTTGCAACTCCTTAGGGTTCTTTTTTCCTTAATTAAGGAAGTAGTTCTTGCACTTTTGAGCTTGAATAGTATCCATATTTAGTATTTGGCATATAATTTGGGATTTTGCCAATATACATCAAAGGCCTTTAAGAGTAATGGTGAAGAGATTGGTGAAGGAAAACTTAGCAACAGGTCATACAAGTCCCATTAGATCTTTCATGTTTAAATAGATCAAATTGCAGAATTTAGGATATGAATAACAGGATACCTGTTCTTATATACCTGCAAGAAAAGTATGCTTTTTTTTTGGAAAAAAGGTAAATCATAATGAGTTCTATCCCATTACAATGCTCTATATTAAACACTAATTTGAATGTAATAAAGGCCACCAGCCTCTCTATGAAATTGGATTTAAACTTTCTTATTTGAGGGAATAAAACATTCTTGATCAAACAATACCTGTTCTCACCTGAAATCATAGCTGAGGTAGGCTAAGTGAATGTTCACCATTGAGTGTTTCCTGAATTCCTTCTGATGATTTTTAGCCATATAATGCTTCCTTTAACTTCAGAAATGATCAGCTTTCATGGTGGTCACTTGGGTCTGCTTAGATTACAGTGTTCATTATCTACATCTAATTTGGGTAGTTTCCACAATTTTATTTGATTAAAGAAAACTTTGTTTCCATTATTACCTGTATTTTGGTCAAGCTACCTAGCATACATTGATATGTAATATGAAAAACATGAACACGGAAATTTAACTTAACCTTATCAAGAATGTGCCCAACAGATCTTTCTTACTCATGTACTGAGCCATTTACATCAGAAGTCTTTTTACCTGCCCGAAGCTTTAAATCTTTCTTTTAGAGTACAAAGCCAAGAAAACATACTTTAGTTAAATGTCTTAGAAGCCACTTATTATTCCTTAATTTCTCTTCTTTGCAACTAAAGAGAAGGGGAAAATCTATAACATTCATTTTGCTTAAGTGACACAAAATGATTACTGCACAGAAATCAAATGTAAGTTTATCTTCTAAATTAAAAAAATATATAGGAAGAGGGATTCAGAAGATCTAGATGGGGAAAGTACTTTTAAATTCTTGAGTACATGAATGCTAACTATCAAAAATTGCTTCCCATTGCCTAGAAAGAAAACTTTTTTTCTCTCTTTCTCTCTCTCCTCTATTCAGTGTTTCAAACCACAACCATCCCAAATTCTTGTTGCTTTTTAAAATGTTAATGTAACTCTGGGCAAAAAAAAAAAAGATTTCCAAATTTTGGACACTGATGCTATTCCATAATTGCTTAGGTGTATTGTCCATCATAGTCTTAGAACCAGAAGTAAATGTGTAAATCTTTATAAATTGTCTAGTCCAACTTTCTCATGTTGCATGTAAAGAACCTAAGACCCAAAGCAAAGACTAGAATCCTTAACTTCTCATTCAGTTTTTTTCCCCCTCATAATACCATGCTGCATTCCCTTCATATTATCACCCAACCAGGAACAGAGTTGTCCAAAAAATACATATTTCTCAGGACAATATTCTACTGGTATATGAATGCCAAGCTTATTGCTTTCAAAGATACTTTCTTCTTTGCCTACTCCAGCTACCAGTTTTATTGGAGAAAACCAAGTCGTATGTACACAAAACTGAAGGCTTTTGCCTAAAATGCATTTCATGAGCTTAATTTATTTCATCTGTAGTCCTGGTGTTCCTATTTCCTTTGACTTAAGGCAGACAGACTTGGCCAACAGTTGTGTTCTAAATATAGTGCTTGTACTGGGTTTACCTTTCCATTACTTACTGAGTCCAGTTCCTCTCGGCCCTTCACCAGTTAGTTCTCCTAGTTACCAGGGCTTCTCCCAGAAGGTTTTAGTTCAGTCTTAATGATTATTTTAATGCTAAAGAAGGAACTAAACCATCAGACCACTTTTACAAACCTCCTCTTAGCCTATAATCCAAAATAATATCTAGAATGGTAGATTGCATTTAATGTTGCCGAGCACATGCTGAAAAATATGGATTACACTACCGCGTGTTTGTATCTTCCCTTTCAAGTAATGATGTTAAGGTAAGTTTTTGTCCTTTTAATTTTTTATGTAAATCATTTCAACTCCTAATTTATAGATGTCTTTTTTTCTAAGTACAGTAGACCTTTAACAGATTTGACATGGATTCATTTATTCACAAGCAACCCTAAAAGTCCAAAAATATGATTTTGATAAGCACAGAATCAACATACTGCAAGGCTGATGTGGGAAAAGTCACTGAGTGTCTGGAGGGGGTATGGTGTATATGCAGTAGATATTGACATTTCACATATGGTAGGCTGCAAAGTAAGGGTTTGGATCAACCATTTCCCACCTAATTTTAAGAAGTGGTTGCTTTTGGTGCTAGGGGACATTATGGGAGGTGGGGCTGGCCTGTTTGTTGTGCCCTGTACAGTCAGCCCAGGAGATCCTGGAAGGAGAGCGGTGCAAAGGCTTCATGAGTAAGCAGAATGGGTTGGGTTGGCAAGGGACTGGGGTAAGTCCAGCCTGGGATGAGAGCAGAAAAGTATTCAAGATTTGGGAGCCTTGGTACTTAATCACCATGGAAACCAGCAATACATATCTCAACATGGCTTTGATACTCTCTACTTCCCGGCCTTTATAAATGACTGAAAATTTTTCAGGTTGCTTTACCATATTTTATAGAGATAATTCTCATGGTGGTATCGAGCATTTATGAGATTTATGAAGGCAATAGGACAGGTATCTCAGGAATGTAAAGGGTTAGAAAAAGTCTGTTTTCTGTGTTTAACAAATACAATGGGTTCCATAGTTGATCCTTGGTTCTTAAACCAAGAGGTTCTAATCTAGCCCTAGAATTTGTCCCTCCAAAAGGTCTAGCTCCATGTGACTCACAAACCAGATGTATACATTGAGTTTTATTTAATTGACAGATAAGTTGACTTAACTCAGTATTTATATTTCGATTAGTGAAAATAGTCCTCTTTTCACCTCCAGATTGCTTACATTTTGCTGGTTTCCCCAAGTGACCATTGGTGGAGACCAATTAATGAAGGAATGAAATTTGCTTTCTTGGGACTGTGGTATTCTGCAGAGCCACGCTTAACCACTTTTTCTAGTGAAGAACCTACAGAATGATAATACCTAAATATGGATGGCCAAGAAGAATTTGTATCTACAGTGTGCTTTATGTACTTCTGACACTGCTGTATTTTGTGTGGTCAAGTGACTTGTAACTGGTTCCAATGTGACTGTTCTCAAAGAATTCTAGTAATTAAGTCGACTTAATTTTCTTAAGCCTCATATTACTATCAGTCTCACATTTACCACTTTGATTCTAGTCTTTTAACTGTTCATAACAGGGCATACCAAGGGTTGGGATGAGAGTCTACTTCCTACCTCTTAAGGCACTTTCCTCATTATTTTGCCATATAACCTTGAAGTGCATGATAAGCTGTTTAAATGTCCATGACTTCTCCCAGAGCAACTGGCAAAGTATATGACGTTGAATAGAGATTAGTGGAAAGGAAAATTTAGAGACTGAGTTCAGAAATGCAAACCTCAAGAAAACCTCTTTAGAGCACATACCATCTGAGTACAAAATGTGTAAACGTCTGTGAGAGGAGAGTCTGTAATAGTCTACGTAGATTAGTTCAATATCTAATGGAAGTGAAAATCTTTACTCCTATTATCACTATAGTACTGAATGAACCGTATACTGAGTTTTTCAAACAAGTATGTAAAGTAGGACTTTTAAATACAGAGCAAGGCCATAAGGATAAAGGTATTGGTTTGTGTTTCTCTAAGTGTAGTTTATCATCTAAAGCTTTCTTTTTATTTTTTTTTAGTTGCCATTCCTTAGCATCCTTAATAATTATGGGTGATGAGTTTTTAATTCTTAAAATTATATACGTGTATTAGGTTTATCTTAACTCTTACCCTAAGCAAAAGGGATGGTATACACCTAAGGGATGTAATTATTTTGCATTTTTGGCCTTGGGTGGGGATGGGGTGGGCATCTACTTAAACAGTTTTTAAAAAAGAAAAAAAATCACAAATATTTTTCTACTATTATACATGATCTTACTTTATACTAGTTTCTCTCTAGTAAGGCATGCCAGAAGCCCAAGGTACCATATCATGAGTTCCTATGTATTGTACCTTTTATTGGTGGTTAAATCGCATCAGATGCTTGGCACTGCTGCCATAATTATGAAATGCTTGTAAAGGAATAAATATCACTGAATACTTTAAATTGTTTTACTTAAGAGTTTAATCTGGGAAGTTTTCAAATCATACTATTAATGTGTAATCTAAGCTCTTTCAGATGTATCCATGAATAATCCTGGAACAATATTGCTTGTATTCCTGTCACAGAACAGGTTTTGTAATCTTTAAAAGAAATGAAAATTTATATAATAAAGTTTCAAATAAATGCATGTATGTCATTTATCAGGTTATTTCAACTATATGACAATATGTCCTAATGTCAAATTCTATCCAAAGTATAAATTTTTTTAATTGGATTTCTAGAACTTAAAACAGGAACGTTTCTAAGTTAATAAGGAGCGCAAAATAATTTTTGTATGTAGGTGCCCCTACAATCTATTCTTAATATAGAATCTGAAATTATCTGTTCAAAACCTACCAGGGATTATAACAAGTCATTTGGTCCTGTTACCACTCTGATTTCATCTGCCTAAACTCTCCCTGGCTCACTGTGTTCTAGCCACACTAACCTTCTTGCTATTTCTTGAATATGCCTGATATGGAGAACATTGGCAAATTTAAAAAAACGCCAAACTTCATTTTAACTTACAGCCCACTGACAAGTACTTGAGACAGGCAGAGTTCCTCCAGGAACTCAACCGCCTCAATGTGAGTACTTTGCTAAAGGCAAAAGGCAACCTTAGCTTGACATTAGCCCAACCTCCAGGATCCTGTAAAAATCCCTTTGGAAACTTCCTTTATCCTACCCTCCCACCCCCACCCCTTGCCAAGATATATGTTAGCTATCACCCTCCGAAGGAAGTTGGGGGAGAAGCGGTGGGGCGGTGGAGTGGCAAAGCTAGAGGGAGAAGCAGACTCCCCGCTGAGCAGGAAGCCCTAGGCAGGGCTGGATCCTAGGGCTCTGGGATCAAGACCTGAGCCAAAGGTCTTAACCAAGTCCCAAGCTTAACCAACTGAGCCACCAAGGTGCCCCTAAAGACCCTATTTCTAAATATAGTCACATTCTGAGATGTTAGGGGTTAAGAATTCAACATATGAATTTGGAGAGAGCACAGTTCAGCCCATAACACTTTGTCTTCTCTCCTCCCTCCCTTCCTGTGTATATTGAGCACTTCCTAGGTGCCAGACGTTCTGCCAAATGATGTTAACAGTAGGCAAAAGATGTAGTCTTGGGGATCCCTGGGTGGCGCAGCGGTTTGGCACCTGCCTTTGGCTCAGGGCGCGATCCTGGAGACTCGGGATCGAATCCCACATCAGGCTCCTGGTGCATGGAGCCTGATTCTCCCCCTGCCTGTGTCTCTGCCTCTCTGTGACTATCGTAAATAAATTTTAAAAATTTTTAAAAAAAGAAACTTCCTCTTAAAAAAAATGTAGTCTTTTATAAAGTAAAAACAAGTGCCATGCAAATATGATGCCTTGGTAATGGGGATGGCCGAAAAGCCTTGCCCTTCCCGTCAAGATCCCGACCAGGTTGGGCGGGTGAAAGGGTCTAATTAAAACTAGCAGTGAGATCAGTTAATGAGTCAGCAGTAGCTGAAACCCGGAGACGCGGGCTGGTCGGTCACAAAGCAGCTAAGAGTCAGCTGTCAGCCAGCAGCGGGCGCCAGCGGAATCCGCCCTTTATTATGACGCTCGGGCCCCGCCCCCTCCCTCCCGGACTCCTTCTCCCGGCTCGCGGCACCGCCCTGCCACTCCGCGTGCTCCTGCGAACTCCCGGGAACCCTTCCAAAGCGCGTCACCGTCCGCTCTAACAATGGCGGGGGAGCTGGGGCGCTCAGTCGGCCACGCCTGCGCCGTAGGGCCGGGGAGGGGGCGGGGGGCGGGCCCGCCGGCGTTGGGAGGCGGGGAAAAGCGACGCAAGCGGCCGCGACGCCATTTGCTGCGGCTGAGCGTGGGCGCAGGCTGATCTCGGAAGAACTCGGTCGCGAGACTCTCCCGCGCACGCGACCCGTCCTCTCTTGCCTGCTTGCTACCGCGCGGTCCCACGCGTCGCTCCTGGGGCCCCTCGGAGGAGTAGCCGCAGCCGCCGCCGCCGCCGCTCCCTAGATTGGAGTCGAAAACGCCAGGAAGCCGCCGTCACCGCCATGCCCAAGAATAAAGGTAATGCCGCCCGGACCCTGGAACCACGACTCCGCTCGGACCCGGGCTCTCCGGCCCTGACCGCGGCTTCCGGGTTTCCCAAGCCGCAGTGACCTTCCTCTCCGTAGTGCCTGTGCGCGGCTGCACCGTACGGACGCGGTTTGGGGCTTGGGAGAGGAGCTGGGAAGTTAGTACTGCTACCACTTTGGCCACATTGGGGTGGAGCCGACGCCATTTTTGTAGGGCCTCCTGCGGGAGAATGTGGGCTTTTGCTCGCGATTCGCGCCAGACTGACCGCGGCGCTTTGTGGACCTGTGGGGAGACCTCCCCGAGGCGGCCAGGGTTTCGCAAATGGGCGCCTATTGGCCTTCCTGGGCGAGGAGACTTACACCCTGGAAGCACTTAGTAACTTTCAAAGGGTAATGCCCGCTCTAGGGACCAGGTACTCCTGCATGGGTTTCTTTATGGACAGTTGTTGAGTATTGAGACGACTCCTCCTTCCTTGTAAGCAGTGGACGAAACCTTGATGTATATTTGCATATTTAAGGTTCATTTCTAGAGATTTACTCTTCCCCATCCCTTTATGGGCTTTAACTTATTTTTTTTTTTAATCCCCAGAACACTTGTTCCATATTTACCCACGTTTTCTATTTTTGCTTCAGATCTTGTCTATATTGTGTTGGGAGTAAAGAGCTTTTAAGTTCCTCCATTCTGAGGTTAAACGTCCACAAATTATCCGTCTCAAAAATAAATTTATGTGGAATTTCCAAAATGGAAGGTCTAATGTACCTCAAAGCAGAAGAATCCTTAAGAAATTACCCTTCCCCCCCCCTTTTTTAGACTGAAGGGGATGCTTATAAATTTTCAAATTGTATCTTTATAATTTTTCAAAGAAATTGTGTCAGTAGAAACCGGGAAACCTTGTATTTCCTTCAGGAGAGGGTCATATTACACAATTCACAGGAAGTTTTTCTTTGGTTATTCATTCTTGAGACCCCTGCCCTGATCCAGGCCTACTTTTGTTCTCCTCTACTTCATAGCTGGCTCCAGGGATTCTTCTACCTTCTTTCCTCTTTGTAGTTGTCACTACTCATTTTATCTCCTGAGGTACTTGGTTTTGCCATTCTGTGCAAGATTTGGTGCAGTTCCCTTAGGGTACTCCATTGTCTTCGGAAATCTAACTTGCAGGTCCTTTTTGTAGCATTTTACTCTAATTATTCTGAGTGAAATCTATTTCTAAAAGTCAGTTTTCTTGTAGCCTGTCCAATCTTTTATTTTCTTTTAGATGGTAATTGGATCACCTCGGTAAGTAACTTATTCTTACCTTTTTTTCTAGTGATGAGATTTCCAATTCCTTCACTAGACTCTTAAGTTCTAATGGGCAGTAATATATCTGTCTTAATCACGTTGAATTGTTAGCACTTGACACTTAGTAGATGCTCAATAAATATTTGCTGGATTAAGTCACCTTCCTTTTGGTTGACTCCACTCTCATATAAATAATAGGTTCCCCTTCGGTTCCCAGGGAACAGGATTTCTTAGTTCATTAGCCTCTTCTAAGGTTACACTCCATTACATGGCCATAAAATAGGGGACTGATCAGGGTATGGTTAATTATGGTAAATTGGCAATCAGTGGATCGTTATCCTATAATATTTCAGCATACAAAAATATAGATAATACAAGGAACACCTGGGAATCTATTACTCTGAACTTGAAAATTAAAACAATCATTTAAAGGCCTGTTTCTCTCCATTGGAAAAACCAGAAGCCCTGTGAATATAATTTTGGGGATGGTTTCACAAAGATATAAATTGCCACAAACTGTGTGTTGACTGACTTTTGCTTTGAACTGATTATTACCAGCTTATTTCTTCTAGAATTCTCTAGATACTTTTATTACCTCAGGAAAAGGGATATCCTTTGGTCCACTCATGAAGACTATTTGGGGTAAGGTGCTCCTGCACTTGGAGGAAGTTACTACCTTTACTTTTTAAATTGCCACTCTTTAGGACTATGTGAACTACCCTTGATTGATTCTTTCAAAGAATTGCCCAACTCTGGTATATAACTCAGTAAACAAAGCTGATAGGATCCTTGTTCTAATGGAGCTTTCACTCTGGTTTGAAGAACTGGCATGAATGCCTTGGAGCCAAAGCTACTGTTCTCTTTCTAGGAAATCAGTTTTGGTATGCCCTAAGAATGTCTCACATACTGAACTCTGAGGACTCTGCGTGGGTCAGGACATTACAGAGGCTCATTTGACCATAGCATGAAGCATTGTGAGATTGCCCCCAGGACAGATAAAATGCACTTGATTCTTTTTTTTTTTTTTTTTTTTTTGCACTTGATTCTTGAAGTGTCTGTCTTTGCAGTGGCTAGGTGTATTCTTTATTCTGTTAGGGTGGTGAACCTTTTGCTGCTTCTAGGTTTTTCCCATGAGTCTTTTAATATCACTACCACATACAGCCTTTCTTCCACTTTTTGAAAATGGGCACCAGTGTGGTTTTAAGTTCTGGAATGGAACAATGCTCTGGAGAAATAACCTAATGTGAGGGCCAGGAACAGAAAAAGAGAGATTAGGTTCGGATCTTCACCCCCCCACACTGAAATATGTTGAGTTAATTTTCTGAGCTTCAGTGAACTACCTGGTAAACTGGAGATAAATGACCTTTTACTTCATGGGGTGATTGTGACAAGTAAATGGGTGGCTTTATTGTATAGTGGCTAACAGTATAGTTAACTGGGGTGGGGTCACACTGCTCATTTCAAATCCCAGATCACACTTGTGATAAAGCCTTAAATAAGTCACTTTACCTTTTAAAGACTATTATCTCTTGGGAAATGAAGACAAAATAGTACCTATCTCATAGGCATAGGCTTGTTACAGGTGAGTTACTGGGACAGTGAGACCTCTACTTCAATTAAAGCATAAGATAATGGAAGAAAATATAGGTGTGTTTAAGAGGTAGATAGGTATGTTTATAGTTTGAGAGATCTATATTTAAGGTGATTGTGTTGCCACTAACAAACAAGGGTGTTGATTTAAGACCAGCTTTGTTTAAAAAAAAAAAGGTTTTTTTTAGTAAAATCAAGCTTGAGAGGACAGTAACCTACTCACTGGAGTCATTAGAAATAGACCAATGCTTAGTTGAAATAGTGGGCTTAAATGTAAAATTAGTAGCATATAAGTGATAGGTGAGAGAAAAATTAATTTCTTTAGAAAGTGGGTTAGCAGGTGGGAAATTGGAATTCATGAAACTAGAGGAATAGGCATAATGGGGGAGGGTGGCTGGTGAAAGTCAAGAATAGTACAAGTGGCCCTTTAAAAGTCAGAAAAAGTTGGGAAATGATTAGTAGTGTCGTTTTAAAGTGTGAAAAAGAGGAGGGAGAGGGAACATAGAGGTATTTCGATCTTCTGTTCTAACTCCTTCACTTTACATAGTCTATAACAGATCCTGAGAGGTTTTTGTGAAAGTTCCTTTTATCCTTTCCTTCTCCCTCCCTCTGCCTGGTCCTAATTTTCTTGTTTCCATCTTAGAAATATTCCTCCTGATTGATTGTCTCTTCCTTTTCGTGGCTAGGCTGGCCTGCTTCATTGTGCATGTGTAAAGGACAATGACCAGTTTCCCACCCAAAGCATCATATCCCTCTGGTTTTTTGTTGAAGTATTTTTTAAAAATTTTTGGATAGTAAGTACATTTACAATTCAAATATCAAAAAGTATGAAAAGTGTAATCTCTTTCCTAAACATGTCCCATAGCTAACCAGTTCTCCTTCTCACAGGTGATCATTGTTAATTTTTTTGAATATGCTGTCCCAGAGGTATTTATGTATATATAAGCAAATATGAAAATGCATCTATCTTCTCCTTTTTTTTTGTTTTTTGTTTTTTCTTTTTTAAGAAATCCACAAAAGCAGGGACGAGGAGGGGCAGAGGGAGAGAGAGAATCTTAAGCAGGCTCCACCAACACACGGGGCTGCTTAATCTCACAACCCTGAGATCATGACCTAAGCTGAAACCAAGGGTCGGACACAACTGACTGAGCCACCCAGGCACCCCTGCATTTTTCTTTTTTACACCAATGGTAGCTTTATACCCTTCATCTTGCTGTATTCATTTTTAAAACTACATTATAAAGAATTTTGAATATATACAAAAGTAGGCTAGTATAATGAACCTTCAGATACTCATCTCCTGGCTCCAGACACTATCAATTCACAGCTAAACTTGAACCAGCACCATCCACACCAAATGAGTATCCAGACTTGGTCTACACATTGCCGTTGATTGACAGGTCTTTTCTTTTTAAGATTTTATTTATTTAAAGAGAGTGCACATGGTGAGGGGGGGAGGAAGCAGAGTCACTGCTGAGTGGAGAGCCCATCCTGGAGCTCTGTCCCAGGACCTGGAGATCATGACCTGAACCAAGGCAGACTGGCCAACTGAGCCACCCAGCTGCCCCGGCCTTTGTTTTTTTGATTAGTTTTACATTTGTAGAGAAATGAGCAGAAGGTAGAATTCTCATATTACCCCAGCATGTTAACATTTTACAGGAGCCAGTATACATCTAGTATTACTAACAAGTTCATAGATTACTTTAAGGTTCCTTCTTTATGTTCACTGTGTGGGTTTTGATATATGTATAATGACATGTATCCACCATTACAATAGCATACAGAATAATTTCACTGCCCTGAAGATCTTCTGTGTTCCACATACTCCTCTGCCCTCTCCTCCCCAACTCATGGCAACTACTGATTTTTTTTTTTTTTTTTTTTTTGCTGTTTGTATAGTTTTGCCTTTTTCAAAATGTTACATAGTTGGAATTATACTATTCAGCCTTTATAGGTTCCTTCTTTCCCTTAACAGTTTGCATTTAAGGTTCTTTTCAGATCTTTTGGGATCTCCATAGCTCATTTCTTTTTACTGCTGAGTAATATTCCATTGTGTAGATGAATCAGTTTATTCATTCACCTACTGAAGACATCTTGGTTGCTTCCAAGTTCAGGAATTAGTGCCTTGTGTTCTTAACTTCAAATACTTTGCTCAGTGAATATTTCCTGCAGCTTTAAGATAAAATTCAAACTCTCAAAGAAGCCAGAGTTGTTCTCCCTCTACCACAAAATCAATATATCCCATTCCAGGAGCTGTAACTTTACCACCTCTTGCCCCAAGTCATCCTACTTAAACTTTTCATGGGGACATCGGGTAAAAGAGGGGGCTTATTTATTCAGAAATTTATCAGTAAGCCATTATATCTCCCACCTTGGCCCTTGTGGGCCACTGTAAAGGAGGGGTTCACTGAGCACTGTGCTCAATCAAGTGGCCATTGTAGTTCAGGAATTTTGATCATTGAATGCAGATGTCCTCAGGGATCTATATAATTTTATATAATACCTGTTTTTGGCTGGTTTGTGTTTTATGTCAGAGATAACCCAAAAGGAATTTCCAAGAAGGGTAAGGGAATGATGTGTTTAATATGATTGGAAATTGTAAGTTTAATACGATTGTGTGACCACATTAGATAAGTTTTTAAATTAAAATGATTTTTTAAAAGTGTATTGCGAGTCATTTATTTCTTTAATACTACTGTATAGATAATTAATGTCTTCTTCCTTAAAACCATCAGGTAAAGGAGGTAAAAATAGACGCAGAGGTAAGAATGAGAATGAATCTGAAAAAAGAGAGCTGGTGTTCAAAGAAGACGGACAAGGTAAGCATTTTTGTGAGGACTTTTTTTAGTAATAGTTTTTTCTTTTTTCTTTTTTAGTTTCCTTTTTTTCAATATGGATGGGTCTTGGGATCAAGAACCATGTTGGGCTCCCTGCTCAGCAGGCAGCTTGCTTGTTCTCCCTCTGCCTGCCACTGCTCCTGCTTGTGGCCCCTCGCCCCAATCAAATAATTTTTAGAAAACGGAATTTCGGGCAGCCCAGGTGGCTTGGAGGTTTGGCGCTGCTGCCTTCAGCCCAGGGTGTGATCCTGGAGACCCAGGATTGAGTCCCATGTCAGGCTCCCTGCATGGAGTCTGCGCCTCTCATGAATAAATAAATAAATAGGGATCCCTGGGTGGCGCAGCGGTTTAGCGCCTGCCTTTGGCCCAGGGCGCGATCCTGGAGACCTGGGATCGAATCCCACGTCAGGCTCCCAGTGCATGGAGCCTGCTTCTCCCTCTGCCTGTGTCTCTGCCTCTCTCTCTCTCTCTGTGACTATCATAAATAAATAAAAATTTAAAAAAAAAATAATAAATAAATAAATCTTAAAAAAAAAAAAAAGAAAACCATTTCAGTGTCTAAATATGAAAGAACTATTCATAACCCTGAGCGATGACCTCCTGTGCCCCTCTTTGCCCTTCTGCTCCTCAGCCCTCCACACCTCTCTAGAGAGCGTCTCATCATTCCCTGGTATCCTCTGTGCAGTGAGGGTTGGAGGCATTTCTGTAAACGTCTGGGTTTCATTGTTTTCCATGAACACTCATAACTAAAAATCCATTATACGGTTCATAGGGAACTAAGCCTCAAAAGCTATGGTTAACAATTGCGTAATTTAGCAGACCTTTTCATTAGAATATGGATATTTAAGGGGTTAATTAGAAGTCTTTCCCTCACTTCTCCAGTGCTATTAGCATATAATTTCAGGATACAGAATACAGTGAAAGTGAACAATTGACCTTTATAAGCTAAGATGCATAACACTAGTTTCCCATATTTTTGAGCAATTTTTTTTTAGCAATTTCAAACCTTTGGAAAAGTCATAGTATTAGTACAATGAACTCCCTTAAGCCCTTGATGTGCGTGTTTCTTGAACATTTTAAAGTTAGTTACAAACATGAGACTTACGTTTACCATACCTGCTGCATTATGCTTCTTAACTATATATACTCTTACATAATCACAATAGAATTATCACACTTAGATAATTTAACATGACTATATTATATATCTAGTATATATTTTTGAAGTTTTCCAGTTATCCCAGTAACCCAGTAATTTCCAGCATATTTCAACAAACAACATTTTTTGTCTTTTTTTTTTTTTTTTTTTAAGATTTTATTTATTCATGAGAGAGAGAGAGAAGCAGAGACACAGGCAGAGGGAGAAGCAGGCTCCATGCAGGGAACCTGATTATGGGACTTGATCCTGGGACTCTAGGACCACGCCCTGGGCCAAAGGCAGGTGCTAAACTGCTGAGCCACCCAGGGATCCCCTTTTTTTTGTCTTTTTATTAGAATTTTAGTGGTTTTATTTATGGCTGTGTATATGTAAGCTGCTTAAAATGAACCATGTTTTGTGGCTAAAAGACCTTTTCGTTTCTTAGCCTTAGTCTGAGCAAGTCACTTCAGCATTTCAGAGGCCTTTCAAAGTTAGGTCTTAGTGTATTTACAAATCAGTGGATATTCTCTCCGTAGAATAATGACTTCTAGTATAACAAAGACATTATTAACATTAAGCTATTTGTTTGCCAAATATACCAAAAATTGTGCTGAGATTAGCCTCTAAAGGATCTGACGGACAGGAGATCCAAAATCTGGAAACAATCCAAATGTGGGAGATTGATGAGGTTTAATGTACATTTTGGGACATGCCACCTAGGTCTCCAAAAATAAAGCATATAGTTATGAAGATAGTAGTCCTTCTGCTTATTCAAAATGAGTTGTTAAAGCATTTCTGATAGCAGAGATAGCTTGTTATAGAAATGGCATTATGGAGTCTAGATTCTGGCTCTGCCATTAACTAGCTTGGTGTTTATTACCCTTTTGTATTTATTTTACTATATATATTTATTCCTAACCAGCATACCTATGTGTTCTAGTCAGTTTTGTTTTGTTTTTAGATTTATTTATCTTAGAGAGCAGAGGGGAGGGGCAGAGGCAGAGGGAGAGAGAATCTGAAGCAGAGTCTGCTGAGAGCATGGAGTCCGACTCAGGGATTGATCCCAAAACTGAGATCATGACCAACGCCAAAACCAAGCATCAGACTGGGCCACCCAGGGGCCCCTGTTCTAGTCCATTTTATGTGGACTTTTAAGTTGCTGTTTTGAAAAGTTGAACAGTATCCTGAATACTTCTTTTTCCTTCCTCCAGAGTATGCTCAAGTAATCAAAATGTTGGGAAATGGACGATTAGAAGCAATGTGCTTTGATGGTGTAAAGAGGTTATGTCACATCAGAGGGAAATTGAGAAAAAAGGTAGGTGTGGAAATTTGTTTTACTTAAAATTGTGATTAAGGGAGGGAAATGGCTCTATAGTTTTTATGGATCAAGGACCTCATTTTTGTAAGTTCCCCAAAGATTTCAGTAAAACAGTGACTTGCCTATGATAAATGAAAGCCACAAACTCCTTAATGGTAACTGTATGGATTCCATTTCCATTTAAAGACACCATTTGTATCACCTATGTTTCTGCTCAGAATGTTTAACCTGAATCTAGTTATGAAGAAACAATCAGCAAATCCAAATTGAGGGAGACAGGCAAAACAAATGGCCTGGCTTTTAATACAATGTTAGTGATCTTGCGGGGGAGAGGGAAACTATTCCAGTTGAATGGAGATGAAAGAGACCTAATGTTAAAGGGGTAAGTGGCCCATGTTTGGATACTGGTTTGAGGGTAGGGGAAATAGTTATAAAGAGTGTTAAGAAAAATTGAATATGAATTATATTAAGTATTCTGGTGATACTCAATTTTCTGAGTGGGCCAGGTTGGAAAGGAATGTTGGAAAGGAATGCTTAATTTCCTATCACAGTGGGTGTTGAGGCAGATATATTAATCAAGTTGGGTAAAAGTCCCTCCAAGTCTGATTTTATGGGTATTTTTTTAATCTCGTTTCCAAACTATAAAGGAGTTTTGCTAGCTTTGTGTATGTGGGTTGGTGGAAGGAAGAGAGGGAAGGAAATAAAAGCATTTATTAGAAATACATTTCTAACTTTGTATTCTCACATGTAATGGATGGACAACTAACCACTTGGAGTAATTCACTATTAAAAATTCCTTACTAATTTCTAATCATTCTTCTGGAATTAATAAAATGTCAAGTAGTTAAATAAGAGTGTTATTTTTTTTTAATATCTCAAATTATACAAGATTTGAAACATGCTCAGCTGCTTACTGTAGTTTTTTTCCCCTAATTCTAAATATAGGTACTTCATCCACAGTTGGGTGAATAGTATTTTATGGAAAGACTGACGCAGTGTTGCTTTGATTCTTTATTTTTAAATATGACATGCATTGACTTTTCTTTCATAGGTTTGGATAAATACCTCAGACATTATATTGGTTGGTCTCCGAGACTACCAGGTAAAAAAAAAAAAAAAATTTTTTTTTCCCCATTTATGTGATTGAATTTCAGTGAGCCATTAATGTTTAGAAGTTAAGTCATGACCATATTCGACCAGTTCCACCCCAATATGCTGCTCACAAGTGTGTCCACAAACATTTCTTAAGGGCCAGGTATTTTTTAGGTGTTGTGCTAGGTACCCTAGGCATCATGATTCCCAAATGGCCATTCTGGGGAGTCCACGTTTCCACTCTGGATAAAATAACAACGTGAATTTTTCATGAAGCTAAATGGCCCTTTTTCCTTTTTTTGGTATTTAAAAAGTTGAGTTTTTTGGAATGAGTAATGTTACATAGTGGTTGTTTTGTTTGTGTTCTTATTTGTCAAAATAAAAATTTAATCTTATGTTGGACCTCTGTGGAAATTTTTCTTTTCTTTTTAATTTATACGTGTTGAAATCAAAATCTGGAGACTGTTACTGTGGTGGATACAACTGAATGAGTCAAGCTGCCATCCCAGAGAATGCCTGGTAGTGAAAAGAATGACAGGCACACTAGTAATTACAATACAAACCATGATAGAAGTATGTGCCCTAAATTTGGATGAGCATTTAGAGGAAAAAATGGTAGTTGCCCTTCATGATCTCAACCTGGAGACTACTCATTTTGGGTCTGTGTAGTTCATTTGAATGCTTTTCTGCCTATTGGAACTCATCATCATATATTGTAAGTGACGTTTCTATTTTTATAACCTTGATCCTGCTTCGATTTTTTAAAATATATATTCCAGAATAAAGAACTAAGATCTTTATTCTAAATCATTGTTTTTTAACCATGAGTGAATTTTTTCCTCCAGGGGCCATTTGACAGTATCTGAGATATTTCTGGTTGTCACAACTGAGGGAGGCAGTGTTGTTGGCATATAATGGATAGAGACCAGGGGTGATGTCAAATATTCTGCCTTGCACAGGATAGTCCCTACAACAAAGAATTACCTAGCCCAAAATATCAATAGTGGTGAGGTAGAAAAGCTTGCTTTAATTCATACCATTTTTGGATGCCTGGGTGGCTCAGTCATTTAAGCATCTGACTCTTGATTTTGGCTCAGGTCATGATGTCAGAGTCATGAGATTGAGCCCTCCTTGCTGGGCATGGAGCCTGCTTAAGATTCTTGCTCTCTTTGTGTCCCCATCCCCTCCCCCACAAGCCTGCATTCTCTAATAAAACACCATTTTAATGTCCATTTTCTTCTTTTGATCTTAAAAATAACCCCAAAAGTAGGAAGAATAATTCTGTTTGACAGAATAAAGAAACCAAGGTTTGAAAAGATAAAACATACTGACTATAAAATGATAGCCAAGACCATCCTTGTCTGATTATTAAACTCCCAAAAACCACCTTCTCTACCTCTGCCACTTAAAGCATGGTCCAGGGACCAGTGGCATCATGGCTTTTGGGGACTTGTTAGAATTGCAGGTTTTTTGACCCCACCCCAGTCTTCCTAAATTGGAATATACATTTTAACAGTTTCCCTTTGAGCGTCTATAAACATAGTTCAAGAATTCCTGGTTTGAATCACACTGCCTTTGCATCAGTGATTGTTTTCATAGCCATTAGGACCTGCTTTTAGGTCCAAAGAACCTTTTGAAGTTGAAACAACCAACTTCAACACTTCTTCCTTAACTGAGTCAGATTCTTTTCCAATGGGAAAATGTGAACAATCTATGACAGTAGTTTTCAGTGGTACATTTGCATCAGAAACACTTAAAAAGCTTTTAAAAATACAAATTCATGAGCCTCACTCCACTTCTACTAACTTATCTTCTGGAAATGTAAAGACTCCACTGGACATTCCATTCAGTTCATATTCTATGAACCACTGATTCATGGAAATGTATATTAATTTCCTTAGGTTATTACACAGTTTCTGGTGGTTGTTTTGTTTTTAAGATTTATTTATTTGAGCGAGAGGGAGAAGGGGAGAAGCAGACTCCTTGCTGAGCAGAGAGCCCGACATAGGGCTCCATTGACCTGGACTGACAGCAGACGCTTAACTGACTGAGCCACCCAGGTGCCCCCGCAATCTTAGTTTTAGACTGTTTAATCCTGTAAATTATGGTTCCAGAGAATTTTTGTATTTCAAAAGACTTCTAATCAAAACATAATAGTAAATAACCTAAAAGATTGGGTTTGCACAGTTCTGCTCTTGTTAAAGTGAGATCTGTAAATATCTTCCTTAAGCTTGTTGATCATTATTCATTTATGTAGCTTCATACTATAATCCTGAGGATGTTCTTTAGAAGGTAGGAGATAAGTTTACATTTTAAAGGGGCTTTTTTTTTTTAAGATTTTATCTATTTGAGAGAGCACACAAGCAAAGTGAGGGTCAGAAGGGGAAGGAGAGGGAGAAACAGACTCCCCACTGGGTGGGGAGCCTGATGCAGCTCCCCATACCAGGACCCTGAGATAATGAATGACCCAAGGAGAAGTCAGAAGCCTAGCCAACTGAGCCATCCAGGTGCCCCCTAATAATTATTTTTAAAATTTTAATTCCAGTATAATTAACTGTATAGTCATTCAGCAATTCCATACATCACCCAGTGATCATGACAAGTGCACTGGGTAGGAAAAAACTTTAAAATGTGAAAAAAAGTATGTAACAACGGGGAAATTTGATTTTTTTTATCCAGTTTTAAAATAATTTGTGAAATAATGGATAATATTTTGGCATAATTAGTTCTAAAAGTTAATGGTCTCTTTCAGGATAATAAAGCCGATGTAATTTTAAAATACAATGCAGATGAAGCTAGAAGTCTGAAGGCCTATGGCGAGCTTCCAGAGCATGGTAATGTCTGAGTTGTTTTATTAACCTGTCATAAGGTGTTAGTACTTGGTGTTATTTAGATAAAAGGATTTTGGTAGAATTTTGTGGGTTTTACTTTTTTGCTTACATGGTTTTTATTTATTTATTTCTTTGTTTTAATTAATTAATTTTTTATTTATTCATGAGAGAGAGCAAGAGAGAGGCAGAGACACAGGCAGAGGGAGAAGCAGGCTCCTTGCGGGGAGCCTGATGTGGGACTCAATCCTGGGTCTCCAGGATCACACCCTGGGCCAAAGGCAGGCACCAAACCGCTGAGCCACCCAGGGATCCCCACATGGTTTGTTTTAAATATGCCTATTTATACTTCATAATACTGACTACCTTAAGAAAAAAGTTACTGGGATTCTGTCCTTAATAAATATGCTTTCTGGTGTGGAGTTACATTTTATAAACTCTGAACTTCTGCATAATACCAAAGGAATAATTTTGTTCAGTATTTTACAGTAACTTTCTCAAGATTGTCAGTGTTCATCTACTTAAATGTGAAGCAAGGATAGTAGGTACTGTTGAATTTTTTAAAGTCGGTTTTCAATTTTTCTTTTTTTTTTTTAAGATTTTATTTATTTATTCATGAGAGAGAGAGGGAGAAGCAGGCTCCATGCAGGGAACCCGATGTGGGACTCAGTCCCAGGTCTCTAGGATCACGCCCTGGGCCGAAGTTGGCGCTAAACCACTGAGCCACCTAGGCTGCCCATGTGGAAAACTTAAAAGTCTTTCATAACCTCACCAAAGGGGGAATGTACTCTACATACTATTTTGTAAACCTACCTTTTCCATTTGGTGGTTTTGTTTTGTAGTGGTTTTTTGTTTTGGGTCTTGCATATTATTCTGAAAACAATATAATTTTACTTCAGCATGAAAATCCTGCTAAGTTATTTACTTGACATTTTCAGTCCAGAAAATGCTAGTATATTGGGGAATAAGACCAGCACCTCTCAGTTCATTTTCATTGCTTCTGACTAAATTTTCTGATTGATGAGTCTGGTGACTGGTAAGTCTAACCATTTTTTTTAGGCACAGCTGGAAGTTGTATAGTTTCAGAATTTGTGTAACTGGATCCTGCCTTACTAAAAATATCTTTCTGAAATAAATAGTTGGGACTATATCAAACAAAATGCTTTTGCATAGTGAAGGGAACCAACAAAACAAAGCGGCAACCTATTGGATGGAAGAAAATACTTACAAATGATAAATCTGATAAATGGTTAATAACCAAAATATATACAGAACTCCTACAATTTAATGCCTAAAAAACCTGCTGTATAATCCAATTAAAAATGGGCAGAGGACCTGAATAGACACTTTACACAGAAGACATACAAATGGCCAACAGACCTATGAAAAGATAGCTTAGCATCACTAATCATCAGGAAAATGCAAATCAAAACTACAGTGAGATATCCCCTCACACCAGTCCAGAATAGCTAGTATCAAAAAGAGAAAAGGAACCTTTGTGCACTATTGGTAGAAATACAAACTGGTATAGCCAGTGTAGAAAACTGGAGGTTCCTCAAAAAGTCAAAAATACCATTCAATCTGGTAATTCCACTACTGGTTATTTACCCAAAGAAAACAAAAACACTTATTGAAAAGATGTATGTACCCCTATTGAGCATTATTTACAGTAGCCAAGGTACAGAAACAATCGAAGTGTCCACTGATAGATAATGCATAAAGAACATGTAATTGATACACAATGGAATATTACTCAGACATAAAAACAAAGGAAATCTTGCCATTTGCAGTAACATGGATTGATCTAGAAGGTATTATGCCAAGTGAAATAAATCAGAGACAAATACCATAATGGTTTCACTTACATGTGGGGCATCTAAAAAAACAAATGAACAAACAAGAGAGAAATAGACTCCTAGAGAACATAAACTAGTGGTTGCTGGAGGGTTGGGGAGTAGGTGAAATAGATGAAGGGGATTAAGAAATAGTGTCAATTCTAAAGTCATGCCTGAAAAGTGCAGCATGGGGAATATAGTCAGTAATATTGTAATAACTTCGTGTGGTGACAGATGGTAACTGCTTATTCTGGTGAGCTTATAGTGTATATGTATAATTATCAACTATGTTGTGCACTTGAAAACTAATGTATATGTCAGCTCTACTTGAATGGATAGAAGTTTGACTCATAAGAGTCTTAGAGTTCAACATTTGGTATCAGACCACTTCTTTTAGCAGACGCTCATTTTAATATCATCTTGGTTATATGAGCATATTTGTTATTGTTTCTTTAGCTAAAATCAATGAAACTGATACATTTGGTCCTGGAGATGACGATGAAATTCAGTTTGATGACATTGGAGACGATGATGAAGACATTGATGATGTGAGTAGATGGATCTTGCATTTTCCAACTTTGGTTTCTGAATTATCCACAGAGAAACCAGCTCTTTTTCCTATCTTCCTTTAAACTAAAAATGTTGAATAGAGTATATTTCAAGACTTGGCCGTATTATTGAGAAGACAACTAGTCAAACTATTATACTTTGGGAATTCTTATAATCTTTTCAACATTTCTTCCAGAAAAGATCAGTATTTGCTTTGGCGATATGAATGCTAGCGTTGGAATCATAACTTGTTTAAGAGTGTCTGGAGAGAGAAATATTTTGAAATTTAGCCAACAGTTTTAAGAAATAGAAGATCTTCTCAAAAGATTTTATTTATTTATTTTAGAGAGCATGTGGTGGGGAGGGACAGGGGGGTTGCAGAGAAAGAGAGAGAGGATCCCAAGCAGACTCTGCCCTATGCGTGAAGCCCAACGTGGGGCTCGATCCTACAAACCTGAGCCAAAACCAAGAGTTGGACACTTGACTGAGCCACCCATATGCCCCAAAAGGTCTCCATTGTAATAAGGTTTTTATTTAGTTATTTTAAAGATTTTATTTATTCACGAGAGACACAGAGAGATGGAGAGGCAGAGGGAGAAGCAGGCTCCATGCAGGGAGCCCAACGTGGGACTCAATCCTGGGTCCCCAGGACCACACCCCGGGCCGAAGGCGGTGCTAAACCACTGAGCCACCCAGGCTGCCCAACGAGGCTTCTTCCCCCCCCCCCCCAAGGCTTCTAATAATATATGTTGTAATTCCAGGGGTGCCTGGGCGATTCAATCGGTTGAGCATCTGACTCTTGATTTCAGCTCAGGTTGTGATCTTAGGGTCATGAGAATCAGGCTCTGTGCTTGGGGTAGAGTATGCTTAAAACTCCTTCTCCTCCTTCTGCCCCTTCCCCACATATGTGATCTTTATCTAAATGTTTAAAATTGAGACCTTTTGCCAATTATGTTCTTTTAGCTGTTGGATATGCAGTGTTGACAAACTCTTGGTTTAGAGTTGGTGTTTTAGGAAAATGTATTATTTTTCTGAAAGGTGAAGCAGTTATGCTCACAAGAGTAAATGCCCTTTTTTGTTAACATAAATGAAATTCATACTTAGTTTTTGGCAATATAAACTTATTAAATAATTGGGGTAGTATTATAAGTTACTCATAAATCCAGTTTGGTCTCTTTTTTTCAACTCCTTAAAAAATAAAGTTCAGAACCCACCTGTGTATATAAACGTAAAAATAATTTTGCTAATGTTTGGTTTGATTCAAAGATGAAATTTTAGTGTACCTGGGGCAATTGTTCCTAAGACTGCAACACAATTACTGGAGCCTTTCAAAAACACAAAGGTTCATCTTGGGAAAATTTGAGTTAGACATCACAAGTGATCCCCACTACCAGAATTCGATCATTAACATTTTTTATACCTGATTTATCACATATCTTCTTATATCTTTACCCATTAATTCATCTTATATTTTGATGCATCTTAAGACCATTTAGAATACTCAGGATGGGGGATCCCTGGGTGCCTTAGTGGTTTAGCACCTGCCTTTGGGCCAGGGCGCGATCCTGGAGTCCTGGGATGGAGTCCCACGTCGAGCTCCTGGCATGGAGCCTGCTTCTCCCTCCTCCTGTGTCTCTGCCTCTCTCTCTCTCTCTCTATCATAAATGAATGAATGAATGAGTGAATACTCAGGATGAATTAAGGATTTGAGTACATATCCTCCATGCGTATATGCATTTATGAATTTTTATATAAACATTTTTTTAAGATTTTATTTATTTATAGAGACAGAGAGAGGGGCAGAGAGAAAAGCAGGCTCCATGCAGAGAGCCTGACGTGGGACTCATCCAGCGTCTCCAGGATCATGCCCTGGGCTGCAGGCGGCGCTAAACCGCTGCGCCACCGGAGCTGCCCAAACACATTTTTTAAATGTACTTCCCTTTAGAGACCCTGAGCCACAGAATTCTTGTGACTGAATTGTTAATGATACTTTGACAGTAGATTTATCGATTATACTCAGTGACCAGACCTGACATGGAATTGTGTTGTAAATTAAGGGGCAAGCCAAACATTTTTGGAGCTGGATTAGAAGGCCTCTGTTGGAAATTAAGAACCTAACCAGAGTACACATTTGAAAATGAAGCCACATACACAGAGGTGATAGGTTGAGGATCTAGATAGGGTTAAGATTCTCTAAGAAAAAACTTGTGAATCTGTGCCAGTGATTCCTTGAACTGGACCCAGTAAGCTCTCAGGGAAAGACATGGTAAAAGATGGTGGATACTAAAGGAATTTGAGTTATCTTCAACATTTTGCAAGGGTTGCCTTGTTTATCACCTGAGAACTTTTTCTGGACATTTCTCCAGATGGCTTATAGGTATGCTAGCCTTCTTTCCTATAACCAGGTTGAGAGGAGAATTTGGTCATTGTCATACTTGGGCTCTTTCTCTAATAATACTCCTTTGTGTCTGCTCCCACCCTAGAATACAAAATCTCTCATCACTAACACAAAAGGGAAGAAACACTAAACTTTATTAAGAATATTTTGCATAAAAAATAAATAAAAAATATTTTGCATAACGTGACATTTTGAAGGAGGTTGTAAAGATTTTACTGGCAACAAACTAATTGAGAAAAACTCGGTGTATAGAATTTCCTCTTCAAAGATAGCCTTAAGGTTTGCAAGCCTCCTTTATGCGGTAGACTGCTGGAATATAAGAATTCTTTTGTTTGATTTGATATTCTTTTCCCTTCCAGATCTAAATTGAATTCAACATTTTACATTCCAATTTCTCTGAGGATTGTTCCAACAATTTGGATTTTGGCTGTGACCTGTTAAAGAAGATTAAAATTTCATTAGCATGAGTGCAATTTGTTAAAGCAGATTGATTTGTTTCTAAGGTATTTCTTTAAAAACCGAATTCTCTTAAGTGAAATGTTAAGCCCCCTTTGTTCTTTTGATGTATTGGAGCTTATGGGTAAAAAACTACATCGACTGTTTTTAAAAGGAAGGGGGAAATGCATTACTGCCTTTCCTACTTTGACCATTTTCCATTAAGTGAATGTTCTGAATAAACCATTTACCCTACACTCATGGATTATGACTAAGCCCTAACTTTGGCCTGTTGACTGTACAGTGATTTTCTGTATATTCCAGTTACTTAAATGTTCCCTTGAGATTTTGATACAAATTGAGGCGGCAGAAATCTGCATTTGAGGTAAAAAATGATTAGGTCTGCTTTTCATATTTAAGTAGCATGTGGCTATTTTTGTACTAATTTTGATATCATGTACATTCTTTTCATGATATTATTTTGCCACTATAAATGTATCAACAAAAATGCATTTCCAAAATGTAAGTTTTTTAGAACCTGGGTTTTACTAGCAATTTTTAATTTGTAAGGTTAGTAGTTACAAGAATTGAACAGTAGGTGGCACCCAGTCATCTTAAACTGAAATAGTGATATAGTTGTCATTTTTTTTCCTAAATGTGCATAGGAAATTTCCCAAAACAAAAGATTGTTTTGATCATATGCATGTATGTAGAATATTTTTGAAGAACAAAAATATTGTTAAGTGTCATTTTATTTCAGAAGTCATAAACATATAAGCTACAATTTTGAGTGCTTTATAAACACTTAAATTATATATAAATGAAAATTTAATTTCCTAAAAACTGTACAAATTAAGCCTTTTTCAAACTATCCCTAAGCTGGGAAAAGAGGAGGGAATAACAGTTTACTGAAAAGATGGTTTCTCATTTCTAAATGGAAGAGCTACAGCTGAGAAATACAATAAAGACAATGTCATGCTGCAGAGTATATTATACCCTTACTTTGTGCTTAGGATGTATTTTATTGTGTGTAAAGATTTGTTTTGTTTGTATTTTATTGGGAATTTGGATTTTCCCTTATTTAGTTTTTGTTCTCAACTCTACTGAGATGAAATTAAGGGCTGGGCTATTTAGACCATACTAGCCACATTGAAATCTTATGCAACTTTGAAAGAAGAGATCCATCATTTAGATTGTGAAGCTTTTATTCAACTGGTCTCCAGAGATGTTTTCAATGATGAAAGTACTCCAAAGGGAAATAAACCTTCATGTGGCTTCAAAACATAAGCACATCTTCTCTAATCTCATGTTTATTCCTTAGTGTGCAAACTGGAATCAGAATCTGAGGTACTATAAAACATTATTAAATCAAAGAATAGAAATGAGTAGACAGTTGGAATTTGTATTTCTTACTCTGTGGAATTCTGAATGCTTACCTAGATGGAATGAGCCTGAGACCATGGGCTGGTTTTTAATACTTGTAAGAAACTAGTCTTGAAGAATCAACTTAATGATTATCTTCATCAAAATCTAAACTTCCTAAGATATTTAGGCTTCTGTACGAAAAGTGGCCAAATTTGTGGTGTATATATAGATCCTTTTTCTGTGTTATTTTACCAAGAAAGTTGTAACTCTGCATTTGTGGTACAGTTCATGGTAGTGATGGTACAACTCATGTTAGTTTTTCTACTTATCTCCTCTAACAAATATGGTTCATCTGAAGATTCTTAAAATTACAGCTATGACCCCTATCCGTGTGTGTTAGTGATATTTTTTTTCCTTGCCTAGGTAGTAACAGCTCAATCTAGTGCCATTGCATCCTGGAAAATCTCAAATCATGATTATAAAATGGTAAAATTCTAGGTCCTATGCAACACTACTTGGAGGGATTGTTTTACTAACTTGTCTTTAATGTGAAAATTTATTGATTATATTTCAAATGAGGAATGGAAGTGGTCCTTAGTTGGGTTTTTTGTTTTGTTTTTTGGTATGTGTACGTGTGTTGTTTTTTTTGAGTTTGGTTGTTTTTTTTGTTTTGTTTTTGGTTGGGTGGGGGGTTGGTTATATATACTCTTTGATTCCCGTAACACAATGCTATAAGGTATGCCCTGAAAGACAATAAAATGTTTGAAATCCAAGAATAATGGTTCTTCCTGCTAAGTGGGTATAATAATTATTACTAATTAATTTGATGGGCTTGCATTTTTCATGCAGTGTTGATTCTGCTTCCAGTTAGAGTACATATGGTGGCTCAACAACCAAACCAAGTATTTGTGTGAAAAAAGACTTGCCAAAACTTAATTGCTTGACTGTTGAATCTGTTTTAAACATCCAGCCTCTTAAGAGACCACCTCTTAAGGATCCTGTAAACTATGCATGATAAAAATTCTTGTATTTTATTAAGGAATGGCCGTTGGTTTACTCACCACATCTACAGAATCATGGCTGTGAACATAGTTGGTTACAAAACTCCTTGTAACTTGTAGTTTAACTTAATCTCATCTATCTTGTATAAATATTAAATTATAGGATGGTGAAGAACATCTTTAGTAGATATAAACTGCTGTCAGTGTTGACTTCAGAGTAATCAAGTAGGTAAAAGCATGTTTGAAATAAAAATATCTAGCTGGATTTATACTTTATTTGTATTGTTTACAGATTTTAAAATAATCCAGTATTAACTGTAGCTTGACAGTTAAAGTATCAGAATGAAAGTGAGGTTCTTTATGTTACCTATCATAACAATTTTATAAAGATCTGTATTGGTAGGAGACATTTAGATCTTTATCCTGCTTAGCAAGAGGAAGTTTCACTTATACTGTTTGGATTCCCATGAACTTTTACATACCACATTTGTGTTTTTGATTTATCTTAAACTGTCATTCTTTTTATACTCATTTCTTCCTAGTCAGCAGAGAACAAAATCTTTAGTCTCACTACAGCTGCGTTAAGACACTAACTTCTCAGGTACAGAGTAAACCAAGGAATTTGGAGAGTACTGGAGTGGGTCAATCCTTTCTTCCCCCCAGCTGCTGTGTACTTAAGAGTCAGTGTGATAGAGTGAAGAGCATGAGCCCTGGGGTCACGAGGCCTGTGCCCTAACCCCCACTCTACCCTTTACCTGCAAGTGACCATAGGCACCTTCCCACACTTGTGAGTTTCAGGCTCCTCACCTGTAAGATGGGGATGATGAGAACAGTACCTGCAAAATTTGTGGGAGGACTAATTATGTGTCCATATGTGTAATGCACCTAGAGCAGTGTCTGCCGCTTTTCACTTGGTATCCAGGACTGTAGAAGATTAAATAAGCACATCTTTTATATTCTCTATTTACCATTTCTTTCACTTGCAGTCTTTGGTTCCTATAATAAAAGAAACTTGTAGAATATATATATTCATATATTCATGTTGATACAATATTTAAAATAAATGCTACCATCCTCATTTAATTCAGCATAAGACTAACAGAAGTCTCTAAATTGCTTAAAGATGGATGTTTTGCAAAATACCAACTACTCTATATTTCTTTAGAGAAAGTTTATAGTTATTGATAGTTCTGGTCATTTCATTATTTAGTCTAATGAGTCCTTTTACTATGTATAGATTTATGACAGCTAATTAGTACTGACTGATTTGGAGGTTTGGACTTATGTAAGAAAAAGTCCCATCATTTGGACTTATGTACAAAAAATTGGATGCAAACTATTACAATTAGAAAATAAAATATGAAATAACTTTTAACAGTATGCAGTTGATTCTTTTCGAACTGTTTTATTTTTTTTTAACTGTTTAAATTTATATTCATGATTCTTTTCTGAAAACCAATTGTGATTGAGGGAAAATGTATACTTTGTATTTCAGTTGTTTTTGAATGAATACATTCAGACTCCAGATATGGGGTTGCGTTTTGTAGGTGAGTGATTTGGTTACAACCATGTGCAGAAGACATTTTCTAATATTTCTAATAGTAGATCAGTTGTCCAGAATGACCTCAGATTGCCAAAATCACATTCACTGGACCTTATTTTGTGTTCTGCAGAGATACATGGATGAAGCAGATATCCTGGTCAACTTGCTCACTTTTCCCCCCCCTCCCCCAGCCTGCTCACTTTTTAAAACTGTCTTTTCTGTTTAAATCCAGGCTTTGTTCAGTTTACAGTTTGATAATGGGCAGATCAAAAAGTATGGACAGGGCAGTCCCAGTGGCTCAGTGGTTTAGCTCCGCCTTCAGCCCAGGGTGTGATCCTGGAGGCCCGCGATCAAGTCCCACGTCGTGCTCTCTGTATGGAGCCTGCTTCTATCCCTCTGCCTGTGTCTCTACCTCTCTCTGTATCTCCCATGAATAAATAAAATCTTTAAAAAAAAAAAAAAGTAGGAACAGAATCTGAGTTAAATACCCTATATCTGATACTCCATTCCAGTTATGATCCACTGGAGTATCAGGTATAGAATTAGTTGGATTTTTGCAAATTTAATAAGGATCAATGCATATTTATGATTTTAAATCCCTTAGAAATCCAAGAATAATTGGAATTCTGTTTACTTGATAAAGGTTATCTACCAGAAGCAAATATAGAAACAATCTAAAAAGCCAATCTTACGGGGCGCCTGGGTGACATACTTGGTTAAACCTCTGACTCTTAGTTTCAGTTTGGGTCTTGAGCTCAAGCCCCCTGCCCCCAATTGGGCTTCATGGTCAGCAAGAAGTCTGCTTCATCCTCTCTCTCCCTCTGCTCCTCCTGCTTGTGCTCATTTGCAAGCATGCACTCTCTAAAATCTTTTTTTAAAGCCAATTCTACTTAAGAATGCCCCTGAGAAGCAATAAAAATTATTAATCTCATTAAATCCAGCCCTTGAGTACACACCTTTTTAATATTGCATGTGATAAAGTAGGAAGTGCTACAATAAAGCACTTAGGCATACTGTGAAGTATAACAGTTGTCTTTAAGGAAAAACCCTTGTGTGTTTGAGTTGCAAGCTGAATTTGCCACTGTTTTTCATGAACACTATTTTTCCTTTAAAAGGACAATGACAAACTGGTTATTGAAACCTAGGTTTGTGGTCAAACATTTTTTTCAAAAATGAATGTGATGAGGCTGTTCCCCAAGGAAGACAACTGGCAACACTTGTTGGTGTTGGTAAGATTTAAGCTTTCAAGCAAAAATTAAGTTTCGAAAAACTAGTATCTTATCACAGTAAAGACAAGAGATTAGTGATCATATTAATGTGTCTTAAAGGTGTTGACACTTGGAAGATCTTCATAGCTGAATCAACCAGTATTTTCTAAATGATCAGTGGATTTTAATGTAATAGAATAGAAAGATCATTGATTCAGTGTTCGATTCCACACTGCCGCTAACCTTTGAAGACATTACCATTATCAATATAGGGTATGGAATCAAAAGTACACAATTATCTGAAGAGACTATGAGAATGTTTCTTCCTTTTCCAACTAAACTACATGCCTCTGAGGTCAGATTTTCTTCATATGCCTTAACTAAAAGAACATACTATAACACATTAAATACAAAAGCAGATCTGAGTCTACTATTAGGCCAAACAGTAAAGAGATTTGCAAAAATGTGAAACAATAACACTTAATTTTTTTTTGTTTTTAACTTTTCATTAGAAATATATTAAAGCATCGGGTTTAGTTTTGAATTAAAATTAAATTTCTTTAAAGATTTTATTTATTTATTCATGAGAGACCCACACACACAGAGAGAGAGGCAGAGAGAAGCAGGCTCTATGCAGGGAACCTGACGTGGGACTCGACCCTGGGACTCCAGGATCACGCCCTGGGCTGAAGGCAGCACTAAACCACTGAGCCGCTGGGGCTGCCCTGAAATTAAATATTTTTAAAAAATTTCTAATACATCAGTATTCATGGATATAACCTATCAGTGAACTTGTCATTTCAAGGAAAACTGAGTGTTGCCAATATTAACATTTGTGCTATCAAGTAAAAAGTTGGAATGCCTGGGGTTCCTGGCTGGCTCAGTAGGTAGGAGCGTACCACTCTCGATCTTGGGGTCATGAGGTCATGAGCTCCAGGTTGGGTATAGAGGTTACTTTTTTAAAAAGTTTTGGAAAACAACATCTACCACCATTAGAAAGGTTCTTTGGGAGTCTCCCTTTTAGGTTAAGAGTAGGGGTTGGCAAACTTTAAAGGACCAGATAGTATTTTAGGGTTTGTAGCCCATATGGTCTCTTAAAACTACTCAGTTCTGCCATTGTAGCACAAAAGCGGCTGTAGTAACAGAAATGAGTGTGTCTATATTCCAATAAAACTTGAGTATATGAAATAGGTGGCAGGCTACATT
Source organism: Canis lupus familiaris (assembly GCF_011100685.1). NCBI lineage: Eukaryota > Metazoa > Chordata > Mammalia > Carnivora > Canidae > Canis > Canis lupus. Next base: position 16,108,202 of record NC_049260.1, on the reverse strand, counting down.
TGACCCATTCATGGGCTATAGTTTGCCAACCTCTGCTGGTATGGGTCTCAGACAAAAAATTTGAGAACTGCACTAGACTAACAACTAAATGGTATAATAGGTTTTAAGATAACCATTCAAGTATAACTAGATTTTTTGGAAGTTAATCTACTGGAAAAAGCCCAGCAAACTAAAACTTTAATTTAGACTTAAATAGACATTGTATTCATAGATGATATACTATAAAAATGCCAATTCTCCAAAGTAATCTGTGATTCCTTTTTTAAAGATGTTTATTTGAGAGAGAGAAGGAGAATGAGCGGGTGGAGGGGGGTGTAGTCAGAGGGAGAAGTAGACTCCTTGCTAAGCAGAGAGCCTGATGTGAGGCTCGATCCCAGGACTCCACGATCATGACTTGAGCCGAAGGCAGACGCTTAACTGAGCTACCCAGGTGCCCCTCTGATTTCAATATAATTACAATTAATACTCCATCATGAAGTCCAGGTGGCTCAGCGGTTGAGCGCCACCTTCAGCCCAGGGTGTGATCCTGGAGACCCAGGATTGAGTCTCACGTCAGGCTCCCTGCATGGAGCCTACTCCCTCTGCCTGTGTCTGCCTCTCTCTGTCTCTCTCATGAATAAATAAAATCTTAATAATACTCCATCATGATAGATGGGAGGGAAGTTGTAGAAAAACTGATTCTAAAATAAGTTCATATGGAAGTCATGAATTTCTGAGAATTCTAAAAATAGGAAAGCAGACCTCTTGGTCAAGTAATAAGTAATGCCATAGTGATGAATAGATGCAGTAACAAAAACATCAGAACAGAGCTCAGAACCAGTCCATGTATATATGACAATTTGGTATATGATAAAAGTGGTTTTGGAATCTTTGGGGAAAGGATTTTCAAAAAAATTTATTTCCATGAGAGACAGGCAGAGGGAGAAGCAGGCTCCATGCAGGGAGCCCAATGTGGGACTTGATCCTGGGACTGCAGGATCACAACCTGAGCTGAAGGCAGATGCTCAACCACTGAGCCATCCAGACATCCCAGGACAGATTATTTAATGGATGATGCTGAGAAGCTACACTTTACAGAGAAAAGTAAATAAGGATCCCTATCACACCATAGACTGAAAATAAATTGCTTTGGAGTAGAGGTATAGACTATCCTGGAGTCAGAAATATAAAATAATAGCTCTTTGTATTTGTTCTAACTATGTGATGGTTGTGGTTTGAATTTATCCCTTTTCCCCTTGACTCCCATCTCCACTAGGGTTGAAAGGCTGCAATAAACGTCCCACAATTGGGCCTTTTAAAGCTGCATTAAAAAAAAAAAAAAACTCCTAAAGTACAAACCATCAGGTGAAAAGTTGATTTATTTTTTTAACCATGGGAAAGACCAGGATCAAGAATTGTGGATGGTTGCTAAGTCTTAGGAGGAAGTTTTGACAAGGAGTAGGATATTTGCATGGCTTTACAGTGCCTCCCCACAGATTGTCTATTAGTACCTCTACGGTGGAGAACCTGGCAACCAATTAGGTAAAATTACTGTATCCATGTTATATTTACTGAAGTTAATAACTAATATGGTTGTAAAAGAATATTCTAAAAAAAAAAAATTCTTATTAGGAAATACACATTGAGGGATCCCTGGGTGGCTCAGTGGTTTGGTGCCTGCCTTCGGCCCAAGGCGTGATCCTGGAGTCCCGGGATCGAGTCCTGTGTCGGGCTCCCTGCATGGAGCCTGCTTCTCCCTCTGCCTGTGTCTCTGCTCCCCCCTCCCCCGTCTCTCATGAATAAATAAAATCTTTAAAAAACTAAAAAAAAAAAAAAAAAGGAAATCTACATTGAAGTATTAAGGGATAAAGGGTCATTTACATGTATGCAATTAACTCAAAAAACAGTTGAGGATAAAGAGATAACACGATAAATGGGGTAAAATGTTAACAATAGGTGAATCCGAGTAAAGGGTATATGAGTGTCCTTTGCAAACTCACAACTTTTCTGTAAGTTTGGTATTATTGCCATATAAGAAGCTTTATAAATGGATGGATTTGGGCATAAAAGTTAAGGAGTTTTGTGCTAATCTTAGAAAAGGTTAATCGACTGTGTGAATTTATAACACTTAAACCTCCAAGGAATTATCCAGAGCAAAAGAAACTCCTGAAAATCACCCGGAAAAAAGACAAATAGTTCAATAAAAAGACGGGCAAGGATTGAATAGGTAATTTAAGAAGAATAAAGCTAGGCACCCAGGTGGCTCATCGGTTAAGCTTCCTACTCAAGATTTCCACTCAGGCAGGTCCTGATCTGAGGGTCCTGTGATGGGGCCTTGCCTCTGGCTCTGCCTTCCTCCAGGAGCCTGTTTGAGGATTCTCCCACCACCCGTGTGCTCTTTCTCTCTCTAAAATAACTTTTTTTTAAAAAAGAAGAGTAATAAACCAGAATGAATAACTGATCTGTTTCTGATTTGTATACAGCTGCAATGAATAGATGTTGACAGCGATACCAAGCAAGGAAAAACCGTGATAGCTATTGAGCAATATTATTTACATATATATTAAGACCATGCATATCTTCGCAACACTACGTATTCGAAAAACAGAGGTACAAAAATGAAACAGTGAGGTGCCTATGACTGGAGGAATGGAAGTAGGAATAGAAAGTAAAAATAGAAAAAAAAAGAATAAAACTAGGGTGGGGTGTTCTGGCATGTCAGCAAGACCAGAGCTCAAGAGTTGGATGAATTGGGGATCCCTGGGTGGCTCAGCAGCTTAGTTACTGCCTTCAGCCCAGAGCGTGATCCTGGAGTCCCGGGATCGAGTCCCACATCGGGCTCCCTGCATGGAGCCTGCTTCTCCCTCTGCCTGTGTGTGTGTGTGTGTTTCTTTGTCTTTCAAGAATAAATAAAATCTTTTTTAGAAAAAAAGAATTATGAACTCCTACCCAAGTTCTGTAAGAAGGAGGGGTGGAGTGAAGACAGCACCCATACCTTTATTAAGGTGGCTCAATCTTACTTGGGTTAGGAAATTTTTTTTTAAGATTTATTTATTCATGAGAGAGACAGACACAGGCAGAGGGAGAAGCAGGGTCCGTGCAGGGAGCGGATGTGGGACTCGATCCCCGATCCTGGGAATCAGGCCCTGAGCTGAAGGCAGGCGCTCAACCACTGAGCCACTCAGGTGTCCTAGAAACTTTTCTTTACAGCCAAGGGACCAGTCCCCACTTGCCTGCTTTCCTGCTCATTTGTGTCTAAAGTCCCTTTCTGGCTTTCTCACCATAGCCGTGCCCTATTCCTGACACACCTTTGGGAGTGTCACCAACACGTCCATCATGTTTTTGTGCCACAAAGAGACTCTCCAGGCTTTTCACTACTAATTCAGGTGCCGGTTCCTGAGGGTTTGAGCTTGGTGGGTTTTTAAAAGATTGTATAATTTAGATACTATAGAGTTTACCCATTTAAAATGTACAATTTAATGGTTTTCAGTAAACTCATGGAGCCAACCATCACATAATCTGATTCTAGAATGCTTTTATTATCTCCAGTAGAAACCTTGTACTCTTATTCAGCTTAATTTGGTTTTTTAACCATGCATTTCTATCTACCCCAGGGGTGGGAGTTAAACCCACAGTGGGCTGGTCACTGTCCAACAGAGAAATGTGCAGCCTGGGGCCCCCCTGCGATCAGTTATCACTTGGCAGGCTATACCTGGGTAAACACCTGGAAGTTTGAACTAGCACTATGTATGCAAAGATATCTTTTTCAATTTGTATGTTTTTTTTAAAAAGTGATAAATGCTCATGGCAGGGGTAAAAGGATGTCCAGGAGAATCCCATCACCACCATTACACACACACACCCTTCCCCGACCTCTTACTCCTAAGGCTACACACCTTTAATAGTTCCTTGCGTGTCTTCCCAGAGAGGTGGTCCTCGCAGAGATTTCTCAACTGGGCAGTATTTTCTCCCGAGGAAACAAGGAACCATCGAGTAGCTGTGGGTGGAATCCGCCAGGGAGTGAGGGCATGGTTGGAACGCCTAGGTCCCCAGACTACATGCCCCTGCCCTGCCTTGCAGGCTGAGCAGCACGCTACTGTGGCCCTGCCCTGGGTGGCCGCACGCCTTGGCTGGGCTGAGGAAGAACCTAGCACCGGCCGCCCGCGCACCTTGAGGACTGGAACCTAAATGCGTTAGGTGGGAGGGTCCGTGGGCGTCCACACTAGTGGCACCTGCCTGAGGCCCTAGCCAGGAACTGTTTCCAGGGCTGCAGTCCGCAGTGTGTATGTGTGTGGACGCCTAGCGTGCGTGAATGTCCGAAGGCTGTGTGACGACGTGTGTCCACGGTGTGGGAGAACGTGTACATGCTGGGTGAGCACGCGTGCACTGTGGTTACTCTGAGGATGCGCGCACACTGTGAGAATGTGCATCCTGTGTGTACAACGCTTTGAGTGTGCGCACTGTATGGGGAGGTGCATTTACACTGGCGTGTGCACACCACATGTAAGCAGTGTATGAGGAACTGTGTACACGCCATGTGTGCTTCTGCGCTGTGCGAGGACCGGTGTGCACGCCGAAAGTGCGCGCGGTTTGTATGCGTGCTGTGAGAAGTGGTGCGCACGCCGCATGTACACGCCGCGTGCCCCGTGCCCTGTGAGGGCCGGTGTGCCCCTCGCGTGTGCGCGCGGTGCGCGTGCGCGTGCGCGGCGTGAGAACTGGTGCGCACTTCGCACGTGCACGCCGTGTGCGCACGCTGTGTGAGGAGGACGCGTGCGCGTGCGGGTGCGCGCGGGTCCGGTGCGGCGCGGCGGCTCCGGCAGTGCGCCTGTGCAGCCGGCGCGTCCCGATGGAGCGCGGCGGCGGCGGCGGCGGGGCTGGGACCGGGACCGAGGGGGCTGCACGGGGACCCCCGCTTCCCGGGAAGATGGCCGAGTCAGGCGCGGTGCGGACCTCGCCGCCCAACCACCGACCTTCAGGTGGGGCCCCCGGGGTGCGGCGGGCGCTTGGGGGCTTCAGGTCGCCCCGGGGGGCGGGGCGGCCCCGCCGTGGGCCGCGCAGGGCAGCGGCTCTGGAGCGCGCGGGGCGGGGACGCAGCGCGGTGCTGGTCTAAGCGCCCTTCTCCCCGCCCGGGGTCGACTGGGCGCCGTATCCGGGGCCGCGTCGCTCGCGGTGCGGGTGGCAGGGGCCCTTCTCAGGTGGCTTGAGTGAGTGGGTGCACTTGGGGGTGGCCTAGGGTGGGTGGCAGGTGTGTTTGGTGTGGGGAGCCTGGGCCCACGGTGGTGAGGGGCACTGGGGGAGGCTGAGAGGGCTCTAGGGGGTCGCCGGAGCCTGCGCGCTCGCCCACTCTGCGTCTTGGGAAATGCGCGCGAGCGGCAGCTGCAGCCTGCCCCATAGGTGGCCCGGCTTCGTGCTTCGCGGCATCCCGGGGGCAGATCCGGCACGTCACCCACTGGCAGGGGCGGGTGGAGCGCCGCCTGGGCGGCCTGGTGCGAGCCCCCCGCGGAGTTCCCCTGCCACCCGCAGGCCTCGTGCGCGTTGCCCAGGGGTCTGGTGGGGCCGTAGGCCCCTTCAAGTGGCAGCGCGACCGCTATGTCTCCCAGCCCGCGAGGCTGCAACTGCTAGGGGCTGTGGAGGGCTGGTCCCCGGACGGGCTGCTCAAAAATGAGCAAAGCAGGGGGGGATTTTGAGGACATTTGGCAGAATTTTAGATAAGCAAGTCTCACGTCTTTGACGTTCTGTAAAGTGGCTGCAGGTAGTGCGGGGGTGCAAGCCGCGGGGAAACCGATTTCATGCTGTTTTTCCAGGCAACACCTTTTTTTTTTTTAAGTTAATGTGACCTATTTTTAAAACATTTTTTTACTGTAGTATCACATGCATACGACAGATGCGCACAGGTCTTAAGTATATGATTCAAAGAATTATCAAATAGTGAAGATATGGATATTGTATATGAGGTGAACCAAGGAAGGGAAAGAAGTGAAAGGAAATGCGCTTTAATCATTTGAAACATGTTTTTCATGGTGGATGGGAGGTATTTTCTGATTGGGCCTTCATTTGCATCGTTCATAGGAGGAGGTGGCTTAAGTCTTTTCCCAATTTGTGTTTTTCTTGGTGCAGTTTTTAAGGCAGAATTTAACAAATATCACAGGTTAGTGATGTAAATTCTATAAATATGTATACTTCTGTTTTCATTCTTTTTGCTTAATTTGAGAAACTCAGATACGTCTGCTAGGGAAGAACCCAGAACCCACCACCCACCCACCCACCCACCCATCAGAATCAGCCTTAGGGGAGGGAGACCTAGCAGGAGAAAATATTGGAAAGGTTGTTGAAGTTTACAGTTTTATTTGAGAGTCTAAATAATAGGCTATTTCCATGTCTTAAAGGTAGAGACGGGCTGTATGGTAAGGCTTGCAATTTGTGGGATTTAAATTTCTTTGAAAGAATTTAATAAAGGGGCATTCTTATTAAGTCCTAGTAGGAAACTTTGTAGAACCACTTAATGCACTCTCCACTGATATTAAAATTAGCTTAAAGCTGTTTTCCTTTATTTGATATCGAAACCATAAAAAGACGTATGAAGGTTTAAAATATTACAGTTGGATGCGTTACAGTTGGTGTGGAAAAATTGGAGTGTTCAATTTAGGTGCCAGGTAATACCATGGTTTGTTCTTTTGAAGGCTAGTAAGGTAGATACTTAGAAAAATAATGTCATCCTCAGTAAAATTGGGATTATTGTAGTTTTATTATCCATCCTGGATGCTGATCGTTCTTGGTTGCCTAGAGGCCTTATCATTTTGGATCCATCCCTAATAACATTCATCCTGCACATCTGGGGGATATGAGTTTATGAGTGGTTTTCCTAGGAGCTCTGTAGAAGGTGGTGAGGGAATACCTCTTGTGGTTTCCTTTAACAGAAGGTTCTTCCAATCTTGAAATCTTATGCACGTTCCCATTACTCACCAGTGATGCTTTTTTATCTTTCCTTTTATTTACCCCCAGCATGGAAATTAGCAAATGTATGGTTCTTTCTAATGCTTTGTTATATGCACCATATAACTAATGATGAGCAAGTGCCTGTTGCTTGAATCTGCTTTGATTTCTTTAGCCAGCAAAGAATCACTGGATCTCAACTGTCAGGCTACCTCAGTGTCATACAGGTCCTGTGCTTCCCTCAGCCTGAAATGCCCCCTTCTTCCCTTTTTCCTTTCCAGGATTCACTCCCTCTAGGGCTCCTGTCAGTCAGAATTAAGGAACTTCCTCTTGTCTGTGCCTACAGCACCTCCAGGGAAGCACTCTTATTCTGCCTGTTACATTAACCTTCCAGCTCCTCTCAGCAGGCGTTCTTTGAGTGCCCACTGTAAGCTGGACCCTGTGCTGGTGGCTACTGCTGCTGCTGAAGCTGAGTAGATTGAGGGCCAGAATGCCTGGATGTGAATGCCACCACACCACTTTCTCAGGGAAGTTATTTGACATCTTGAGCTTCAGTTTTCTCAAAGAACAACATGGGGAGATAGAAGCACTGCTTTGAGGATGAAGGAATTAGTATCCGTAAAGCTGTGCCTGACACATGGTAAGTGCTCAAGCTGATTAGCGGTTACTTCCAATTATAGCATTGACGTGAGAACAAGGCCTGGGTCTAGGTTATAGGTGCCTCTCTCAGTGCCACCTGGTACCGAGGGTGGCTGCGTGGTCATATTACTCCTCAGAGTTTCTGCACATACTAAGTCTATAACTGATGTTTAACAGTTGCATTATGCTGGGAGCAGCTATACTGAATGGAACGCTCAGTAAATATTCATGAGTTGGATTAAAGTTGTGTGTTGGTGGAGTTCATGATTACACGAAATTGGAATTACAAAGCGTGTTTCCTAAGACCTGTTGACTTTTTTTTTAAAGATTTTATTTATTTATTCATGATAGTCACAGAGAGAGAGAGAGAGAGAGAGAGAGAGAGAGAGGCTGAGACATAGGCAGAGGGAGAAGCAGGCTCCATGCAGGGAGCTCGACGTGGGATTCAATCCTGGGTCTCCAGGATCGCGCCCTGGGCCAAAGGCAGGCGCTAAACTGCTGCGCCACCCAGGGATCCCCCTGTTGACTTTTCTGGTGCATTCAGTGGGCAAATGTTGTTTATTGAATTGAATTCATTTGCCCATTGTTCCATAGTAAGGAGAGAATTGCTTTGAGGAAAGGTAAGGTTCCCTGTTGTCCTTCCACTTGGAAATCTTCCATCCCCTGCCCTAGATCAGGAGAAAGTGGTGCAAACTGGAAGTTCACGGGACCCTCCCCCAGGGGCCAGAGTAGGATGGGGCTGAGTAGGAAAGGCTGAGAGTAGATCCTCAAGAAACCAGTATTCTACATCCTTTCTCAAAGTTGTATTTAAGACTATTCTTGAACAATTTCTTTTTTTAAGATTTATTTATTTATTTATTTATTCATGAAAGACAGAGAGAGAGAGGCAGAGACACAGGCAGAGGGAGAAGCAGGCTCCACACAGGGATCCTGACATGGGACTCGATCCTGGGTCTCCAGGATCACACCCTGGGCTGAAGGTGGTGCTAAACCGCTGAGCCACCCAGGGATTCCCACACTTTCTTTTTTTTAAAAGATTTTTTACATAATCTCCATATCCAATTGGACTTGAACTCACAACCCTGAGACCAACAATTGCATGCTCCACCAACTAAGCCAGCCTGGCAGCCTGAACACTCTAATTCTAAAACTGCTTAGACCTAAGAAGAGCAAGTTGACTTTGTACATGTGTATTAACATGTCAGGTCCCCTTGGCATTAGGAAGGACTCATGGATCAGGATGGAAAGACCCAAAGTTGTGTTTGGTCTGGGACTTCTGACCTTGTTTAGTTATGACATTATAGGACTTGGACTTGGCAGGACCTTCAGGGTAAACTGCTGAAAGTCTGCCTGACTCTTTGCGTTTTCTCTTCTGATGTCCCAACCTTGGTGACGCAAATTGTCAAAGTCTATCATTTCTATTTCTAACCCTTCTTCCTCTCCAAGATTAAAAGATGTTTTCCCCTTAGTCAGATGCCCCATCTTCTGGAATAGTTTGTTTTTTAAAAGAACATCTCTCATCTTTTGTTGGAATTATATGGATTGAATCTTTTTTTAAAAAAAGATTTTATTTTTAAGATTTTATTTTTTTATTCATGAGAGACACAGAAAGAGGCAGAGACATAGGCAGAGGGAGGAGCAGGCTCCCTGTGGGGACCCTGATGCAAGACTGGATCCCGGGATCATGACCTGAGCTGAAGGCAGGCACTCAACCACTGAGCCACTCAGGTGCCCCTGAATCTGTTTATAAACAAGGATTTGCAGGGTTGATTTGAGCAGGCAAGAGATGGGGATGTTGGTGCACAGTCTGGTAGGCCTTGTTGGGAGGATTTAACAGGATATAAGTCAGAATGCATCCAGCATGGTAAGTGCTCCCAGGATGGACGGTATGGGTATGATGCTGACAATGATACTGCCTGGTTTTGGGGGACTGTGTGTGTGCTGTATTGGCTCTGGCAGCAGTCCAAGGATTTGAAAACTTTCCCTGGCCCTGTCCTCCAACCTCTCATTAGTGAATTGTACCAGAAAAAGGAAGTGGTTGTGGTTGGAGGTAGCTGTTCTTGGGGTACTGTGGCCTGGGAGGGATTGCCCACTGCCTATCTCACATCTCAGGTGACTCGCTTCAAATGTGAATTGGCTTCTGAGGCTCTGGGGCAACCTAAGCTTCGGGATCCCCCTCATTCACCTCTGAGGTCTGTCTGAATATAGGCTTTTATCTGCTTTTTTTGTCAGGAAGCATTTTTTCTACCTTTTTGCCTAGGAAGTTTCCTCTTTTTAAAACTCTGTGATTAGCAGAGTTCAGGTTGTATCTTAAGGAAAAGGAAGATAGGTATGAGTGAGCTACACAACTGTGATGCCAAATTCCCATGATCCTTTGGAATTGCAGAGTCTATCCCTAGGGTACACAGCTCCTGGCTAGCACTGGGTTCATTCACTGTCTGAAAATACCTGCTTTTCCTCTTGATGCCAAATAGACTGACCTCTTTTAGCCCCAAACAACCCTATGGGGTGCTTCCTGCTCCTTTGTCATCTCCACTCTCTTCATTTTTACCTTCCTCTTTATTATGTAGTAATAAGTTTAGTGAGACAGTGTTTATATACTATACATTTCATCCATTTAAAATGCACAATTCTGGCTGAGTGAAGTAAGTCGGAGAAGGACAAACATTATATGTTCTCATTCATGTGGGGAATATAAATAATAGTGAAAGGGAATATAAGGGAAGGGGGAAGAAATGTGTGGGAAATATCAGAAAGGGAGACATAACGTAAAGACTGCTAACTCTGGGAAACGAACTAGGGGTGGTAGAAGGGGAGGAGGACGGGGGGGTGGGAGTGATTGGGTGACGGGCACTGGGGGTTATTCTGTATGTTGGTAAATTGAACACCAATAAAAAAATAAAAATAAAAAAAATGCACAATTCTGTGATTTTCAGTATTTTCACAGAGTTGTACAGCCATCACCACAGTCAATTTTAGAACAGTTTCATCACTCCACAGAGAAACCCCATACCCATTAGCAATCATTGCCCATCCCCCCTTGCTGCCCTCCAGCCACTTGCGGGCTGCCACCGATCTACTCGTCTCTGTAGAGACCTCTGGGTTTCTGCCATGGCGGTCTTCAGCCTTTTTTTTTTTTTTTTTTTTTTTAAATTTTTATTTATTTATGATAGCCACAGAGAGAGAGAGAGGGGCAGAGACACAGACAGAGGGAGAAGCAGGCTCCATGCACCAGGGGCCCGACGTGGGACTCGATCCCGGGTCTCCAGGATCGCGCCCTGGGCCGAAGGCAGGCGCCAAACCGCTGCGCCACCCAGGGATCCCGGTCTTCAGCCTTTAATGCAGACACATGTTGTTCTTGCCCAGCGGTCCATGGGTGGGTCTCTGTGTATCAGAGGTTTAGAAGCCATCATTCTGTGCTCTCCATCTTTTAGGTCCAATACTTGTTTCACCACAAAGCCTTGTGCCTTTTCACCTTCTGTGCATTCGGCTGCTCAGGGCCTGCAAGGCAGCAGAACCTGAATGTAACCTCCCAGACAGCCTACAGTTACACACTGCACATGTGTTCATTTTAGCTCCTCAAAAGGTAACAGCTGCCACTTATTGAGCACTTCTGTGCCAGGCACCATTATAAGCACTTGGCATACATTATTTTACTTTACTTCACACAACCACTCTTTATACTTTTTTTTTCTGTTTTTATACTCATTTTAGAGATGTTTCAGTTCTATATTGCTGTGTAGCAAACCATTTCAAACTTATTATTTCTCACAATTCTGGGGGTTAGGTGGGCTCAGTTGAGTGGTTCTTCCATTCCATGTGGTGTCAGCTCGGGTCACAGTCGGCTGGGAACACATGGGTTTATAATGTCCACCATGGCCTGTCATGGGCCAGACATCTAATCACAGGGAGTCTGTCTTGGACTTCTCACAACATAGCAGGTGTGCTTCAATAGTGAGGAAGCAGAGTTGTCATTTCTCTTAAGGCTTGGAAGTCCCAGAATGTCACTTTTCTTGCATTCAGTGGTTAAAGCAAGTGACAAAACCAGCCCAGATTCAAAGGGAGGGGAACTAGACTCTACCTCTTGATGTAAGGAGTGGCAAGCACCTAATGGTAGAGGAATAATCTCCTTTTTTAGAGATTCTCTCCTGCAACAGATATGTTGAGTGTAAAAGAGGTGAAATAATTTTCTCAAGGCCATACAGTAAGTGGCGAACCAGTGTGTTTGACTCCAGAGTTAAGTATTTTTAACCTTCCTGCTACTGTGCCTTCCCCAATAGATTGTAATAAACTCCTTTCACACATGGGCCACGCCTCCCACATCTTCTGTACACCTCTGGAGATCTAGCTCAGTACTTTAGGTCCACATTTTATAAGGATTTTGTGTGCCTTTTTCTCAGTACACAGTTTTTCTCCCCAAAGGTAATGAGGACCCACATTTCATTGAATTACAGCAAAAAATTATTAATTAAAATGCTTAGAGGGCACCTGGGTGGCTCAGTGGTTAAGTGTCTGCATTTGACTCAGGTCATGATCCCAGGGTCCTGAGATTGAGTTCCGCATTGGGCTCCCTGCTCAGTGGGGAGCCTACTTCTCCCTCTCCCTCTGCCTGCCACTCCCCCTGCTTGTGCCCTTTCTCCCCCCTCTCTCTGTCAAATAGATAAATAAAATCTTTTTTTAAAAAAGGTGCATAAATCTTTAAAAATAAGATGCTTAGAGAAAGAGAAGTTCCATTTAGCAGGATTTCTGGTGTGCCAGGAATTAACTTCCTATTCTCTCTGTGCCAGCCTTTATTGTTGGGCCCTGGAAGATCTCTTTAGTACGCTTTTCTGTCTTAGGACACTATTGAGTATGACTGAGGATTGCAGTTCTTGGGCCATCACTCCAGAAGGGGCATGGAAGATTCTTTTATACTCTAAGCCAGTGTTTCTCAAACTAATTCTGGTGACCATTTTTTTCCCCTAACTTCCAGTCTGTTGTTGACCAATATGATATCTTGGTAAAATAGAATTAAAAAAAAACTTACTGAAGAAATAAAATGTAAAAGACATGGAAAATATAACTCCTGATTTTGAAGTATTAGATTAGTTACTAGATTCTAAGATATCAGTGGATATTAGATTACTCTGTCAAATTCCTGTGTTTCTAAATGCAAGCTCTCAATTTATATCCCTATTGTGAATGATAATGAACAGTAAGGAGACTGGTACGTGTTCACAGGCCACAATCTGAGTAGCTGTGCCCTGGGCCAGCATTTCCCAAAGGGTGTGGTACACAAAAGGGTTTTAGGTTACATGTGGACAAATTTATTTTTTCAATTTTAGGTTAATAGGTGTGTAGATTTTTAAATTGTATTATAAAAATACAACTAGTACATCAAACTTTAACTTCATGAATATTTTCAGAATGAGTAGAAAATGAACTCAATTTAAAGAAAAGTACTGAGTAATAATATAGGTTGATGCTGGCTAATACAAATAGAATGTTAGCCATACATATAATTCTAAATTTTCTAACAGGTACATTTAAAAAAGTAAAAAACAAAAAGGTGAAATTAATATAATACAATTTATTTAACCCAGTATACCCAGAATATTATCATTTCAACATGTAATTAGTATAAAGGATCATTAAATAAGAGCTCTCACAATGTATTTTTTGCACTGAGTCTTCCAAAACCAGTATATATTTTATAATTTCAGCACATCTCCATTTCGACTGGTTACATTTCAAGTGCTCAGGAGCCAACTGTGACTAGTGGCTACCATATTGGACAGCACTCACTGATCTAGAGCATTTCCATCTTGGCAGACAGTTCTTTTGGTCTAGAAATGGCACCATGGTCACATAGGGCACAGTGGTATTGAGTGCTGTTGAGAGTGGTATGAATGTGTGCTGTGGTATTCAGTCCAATGCGGGTAGGCATAGTGGAAATGGAAAGATGCTTTGATAAAGTGGTCTTCCCTACAATAAGGCAAAATAGGCTTACTCCCCAGGTGCTTGAAAGGAGAAGCTGTATTGGCTCTTCCCAGCATGGCCAAGTGGTAAGGTCCTCCCACAGAATGTTGTCTTGGTGACCTGACAGGTTGTGAAAAGAGGGTGGGCTTGACTTTGTGGTAATTGTTGAGCTTTTATCAATGGAAAGCATGGTATAATATTGATAGAAAGATGGGAGGAGACAGCAATATTAACCAGCTTAGGATCTTCCAAGTTCAGTGTTGGGGTTCAATGGGAATCCTCTGTACTGAGTGGGATCTGGTAAGCCGGGTTGGGATGGGCTCTGTGAAGTCAGATCTGGGCATTTTCCCCTCCTCTCCCAGAGTTGGTATTGTATCTTCCCGACTGCCTGTTTACAGAAGCCACTTACTCATTATGATCAACAAGTTCCTAATTGGTTGACAGGACAAACTCTGGGGACCACATTACTGGGCAGTTCCAGTGAATTCACAGATTGTTCCCACCTCCTGTGTCCTGGATTTGATTATATGAGAGAGCTGGCACTGGCTATCAAGGGACTTACTTGGGCAGGGCCAGTTAGCCAGCACTCACTTTCAGGGCCTGCAGGACAAGTCCCTGACCAAACCAAGTTATCTTCCTCCTAAGAAGTTGGTCTTTCTCAGTCTTTGACACCAAATATTTAAGAATTAACTATTGGTTGGGGAGCCTGGGTGGCTCAGTCAGTGAAGTGGTCTACTCTGAATTTTGGCTCAGGTCATGATCTCGGGGTCCTGGGATAGAGCCCTGTGTCGGGCTTCTTGTTCAGTGGGGAGTCTGCTTGAGGATTCTATGTCTCCCTCTGCCCCTCTCCCCACTCACATTCTTGTTCTCATGTTCTCTCTCTTTCTCTCTCAATCAATCAATCAATCAATCAATCTTTTTTAAAAAATTAACTGTTGGTTTAGCAAATCCACCAGTGTGGAACCTGGGTTGGTGTGGTAAGCTTAATTTCCTTCTTAGCTCTGTTTTTCTGTCTTTTGTTTTTCTCTTTCTCACTTCTCATATTTATTTCTACTCTATTTTATATAAGCAGAAGGAGGGCATAAAGGAATGCCTGAAATTAATAAATACAGAGCAGGAAGTGTTCCTGTAGCTTGGGTCTTTTACCAGGCACTTAAAGCCCTTAATTAAACAGTACTTTTTGTCCCTATTTCAAAACAACACCTTAATATGTGCCCTTAACTTGAACTAACCATCTGAATTGTAAACTGGACAAAATAGGATTCTCATGTGCTTATTTTTTTAACCATATGCTCCCCTACCCAAGATTCCTATTCTAGTCCCTGAGTACCTAGGTGCACTTTCCCCTTACCAGAGTGGGAACTGTCCTTATGCATGGGAGTGGTATCGCCTCTTAAGAGTTTTTGCTCTTTTCTACCTTAATTGTGTGGGTTGTCTGGAACACTAGTCAAGGGCTACAAGTTGGTGGTGAAATATTATGATAGCTTTCCTTCCACTTGGATAATTTCCCCCCACTAGAGATATGTATTATGAACAAAACTTAAATGATCATTTTCATTAGGTAACCAGTATTATTTAAGCTGTTTTAGTTACATCTTCAAATTTTCTTTTAAAAATTACTAATTCTAATTGCGGTTTTCTTACTACAAGACATGTTTCTGCTCTCCTTTTTCCCCTTCCCCACTCACCTAAATTTCTACTTCACTTGATTTTGTTTTTGTCCATCATAAATTATTTCTAAAGAATAATTGCTTCTTATTAATGGTCCATTAATTTCCACACATGCCTGATCTTCTGGGATGAGATTAGCTCTTTTTATAGCAGAATGGTCAAGAAAGCAGAATGTGGACTGTTTCACTCTATCCTGTTAGCTTTCATTTCTCTTAGTTGTCTTTTATTTTCTCTCTCTTTTGACTGAGGGACCCCAGAAGACTTGATGCCTGTCTATTAACGATTGCTGAAGGTCCTTTGTGGTACATGATTTCATCTTTATTAGTTAAAAATTAAAAGGATTCTTGGCACTTCGGCATGTAAAGATGATTTCAGAGTGAACACTTCTTTTTTTTTAAATGTATTTATTTACTTTAGAGGGAGCGGGAACATGTGAGTGTGCTGGGGGAGAAGGACAGAGGGAGAGAGAGCCCTAACCAGACTCTGCACTGAGTGTGGAGCCTGATGCAGGGCTCGGTCTTATGACCCTGAGATCACAATGTGAGCCAAAACCAAGAGTCAGATGCTTAACCACCTCTGCCACCCAGGTGCCCCTAGAGTACATGCCTCTTATAATCAGGCCAATTCAAGCAGGAGGTACCACATGCAAGGACCAGGACTAATAGAACTTTCCATGAGGATTGAGATGTCTTATGTCTATTCCACATGGTAGCCACCAGCCACCATGTGGCTATGGAGCACTGAGGAACTGAGTTTTTAATAGTTTTAAATAATAATTTTAATTATTTGATTTAAGATAATTTAAAGTAAAATAGTCACATGTTGTAGTGGCTCCTGAATTGGACTGTGTAGTTAACTAAATGTCAACTAACCTTAACAGATGAAGATCAGAAATAAAGAATAAGTTTCAGGCCTTAGACAAGTTACTTCAAACCCATCTTGTTTTGGTGTCTCTTCTACAAGCTCCAGTATTTGGCCCTTGTTATTCAGTCACTCTCAGATGTGCACAGGCTATCAAGTATAGAACCCAGAAGTTACCTCCTGAGGTTCATATCAGATCTGTAGGGCCATGATGGAATCTAGCACCCAAGACTTATTTCTGGCTCCTGGTGGCTCTGGAGCACCCCTGGTCAGCTAACTCTTCTTTGTCCCTGCCTCAGTTTTGGCTATACAAATTGGTTTGAAGATAAATTGGATTGATTTACAAGGCATTATGAAACCATTGGATGAAACCATTAGCTGTACAGGATTTGGGTGGCCTGCGAGGAGAACTTTCCCAGTGAGAGACTGGCAGGGACTGAGACCATAGGCCTAGGCCAGAGAACCCCATGGCGGAAGGTGAGGTTAGTGAGGGCATTTGGGGACATTGGGCACCATAACTGAATGAGTCATGTTCCTTCTTCTCTAGGACATACTCACTAAAGTAGATAAGCCTCAGCTCTCTTCTTCCAGCTTGTTCCTTACACACTATGGCCACAGGTGTTGGCCCATGAAAAGAACTCAGTTGCTTGTCTATAAGATGGTACACTAGGAAATTTGACTGGTGCTTTCCAACTCTTGAGATACTATGATCTTCCACTGCCGGCTCAGGAAGCAGGGGGAAGAAGGGTAGGTTTGTCTTCACTCTTTTGTTGTGGGGATCACTAGCCAAGTAGGCTTGGAGCCAACAGACTTACCAACCTTCCCCTTTCCCAACCAAGTCAGGACTTCTACCTCCTTCATCTCTTATGACCCTATCTCTGTTGTCTGAATTAGACCTGTCATCTGGGGCCTGACCATTATTACAAGAGCCTTAGAGGTCTTAGTCCCTCCACCTAGGTCACCCCTTTGTCATGGATCCATCTTGTCACTCTCTTACTTAACCTCTTCTGACATCTGCCCAGTATGAGTACAGTCTAAACTGCTGATAGGGGATGCCTGGGTAGCTCAGTGGTTGAGCATCTGCCTCCAGCTCAGGGAATGATCCTGGATCTGGGGATCAAGTCCCCACATCGGGCTCCCTATGAGGAGCCTGCTTCTCCCTCTGTCTATGTCTCTGCCTCTCTCTCTGTGCCTCTTATTCATAAATAAATAAAATCTTTAAAAAAATAAACTGCTGATAGGGCAGGCATATTGAGATGGGGCTCCTACTTCCCCTTTCAGCCCCCTCTCTCTGGCCTTTGACCCTTGCAGCTTGTAGCATCCAGCACACTCTGCTCTCACTTGTACCTCACTGCCCATGGGCCTGCTCTTCCCTGTGCCCAGAATTCCCTTCCTCTTTGTATCTGCCATGCTTGTCTTTTAGTACTTGTCTCACATCTCACCTCTTTCCTGAAGCCTTCTCTAACCACACACTTTTGGTGAAGTTTTCTTTTCTCCTCCGTTTCCATTTCGGTGTTGATAATGTTAGTGCAGTTAAATCAGATCATGTGCAAATAAACTTGAGGTTGGCATTTGGAAACTAAAGTACACAGATCTTAAGCACACAATATGATGAATGTTTACTTATGAACATATAACCAACACTCAGATCAAAAAACATTTCCAGCACCCAGAAAACTTCCTCATGTCTCCTCCTAGACAGTGGCCCCCAAAGGGAACCATTGTTCTCACCTTTTTTTTTTTTTTGAAAATTTATTTCTTTAAGAGAGAGAGAGAGAACGTGCATACGGAGGGGAGGAGCAGAGGGAGAGAGAGAGAGAAACTGAAGCATACTCCACGCTGAGCATGGAGCTCTTTACAGGGTTTGATCTCACCACCCATGAGGTCAAAACCTGAGCCGAAATCGTGAGTCAGACGTTTAACTGACAGAGCCACCCAGACACCCTCTCACCTTTTCCCCCTGTGGTTTAGTTTTGTTTGTTTTTGAACTTTATTAAAATGGATTCACACAGCATGCCCATTTTTACTGTGGCAAAATAAATATATGTAACTTCAAACTATTTTAGCAGTTTTTAAGTTCATTGGCATTAAGGACATTTACATTGTTGTGCATTCATCACTGCCATCCATTTCCAGAACCTTTTCATCAAGTATATACTTTTTTGTGCTTGTTTTTTTTTCCACTATTATAAGATTCACCCATGCAGTTCATTTCTTTTTATTTCTGAGTAGTATTATATTGTGTGACTATTACTATAGTTTGTTTATCCATTATTTTGCTAATGGACACATGGGTTATTTCCAGCTTCTTATTCTCTTGACTAAAACTACTATGAGTATCCTTGTATACATCTCTTGGTGCCTATGCAAATGCATTTCTATTGTTTAAATGCCTAGAAGTGGAATTGCTGGGTCATAAGGTAGACATATGTTCAGCTTTAGCAGATAGTGCCAAACTGTTTTCCAAATAATTGGAAGCAGTTTCCCATTGTGGTTATAACAAATCACCACAAATTTAATGGCTTGTAGCAACATGAATTTATTATCTTATAATTATTGTAAGTCAGAAGTCCTAAAATATGTGTCAGTAGAACCTTTCTGGAAGCTGCAAGGTGAGAACCCATTTCCTTGCCTTCTCCATCCAGCGTCTAGAGGCTGCTTGCATTCTTTGCCTCATGACTCCTTCCTCTATTGTTAAGGCCAGCAGGATAGCAGTATCTTCCAGTATCTCTCTCTCCAGCTTCTGGTTCCCTTGTCACATCTCTAACCCTCACTCCCCCGTGATTGCATTGGGCCTGCTTGAAAAATCCTCGATAATCTCCCCATCGCAAGAGCCTTAATTTAGTCACATCTGCAAAGGCCTTTTCGTCACATAAGGTAACATTTTCACAGATTCCAGGGATTAGAACATGGACATCTCAGCAGGGATGAGGGGGAGGATATTATTCTGCCTACCACATGTCTGTACTGTTTTGCATTCTCATCAGGAAAGCATCAGAGTTTCAGTTCCTCCGCATCTTTGTCAGCACTTGGTATTCTCAGTCTTTTTAATTTTAGCCATTCTGATGGGAATGTGGGGTACATCGACAACTACCACCTCCAGGCAGTATGTCCTACTTTGCTCTGATATATATAACTTTATTGCAACTTACCAGTATTATAAATATTTGTTTACATGTTTCTGTCTTGACCAAACCATATATCCTTCATGCAACAGGTCGTAGCTGGTTCAGTAAATGCTCCTTGGATGGTAAGTAATGACTGAGGGCATTTTTTTAATAGAGAAGTGAGCAGAGCTAAAGATGTAAATAAAAGGCTGTGTGTATAGTCCCATCTCTGGCTTGAAGTAGGGTTTCTCCCAAATAAAAAGTAGGACCAGAGCAAATAACCTGGTTTCTAGCTTTTGCATGCTGTTGTCTTTCCCAAGATAGTTAATCTATAAGTGAGTAATGCCATAGAAGGAGATGTGGGCCTCAACTCCTGAGGGCGTTGGTTGGAAATGACTTCACCTTATATGTAAATTAGAGGGGAATGCAGTTCCAGCAAGCAGTCTTCTGGGGAATCTGATCTTGGACCTTTTGGAGTGGCTGAAGTTTTCCTTTTCCCTGGATTCTGCTCTAGTACAGCAATACACTGCAGCTTCTGGCTTGCAGAAGGAAGGACTGGAAGGTGAGTGGGGCTTCTTGATCTGAAGGAATGTAGTGTGTGTAGACTTAAACCCACCTTGAAGACTTGAGGCTAGAATTTCTGAGGAAAGTGAAGCCAGAGTAGAAAAGAATTTCTGATGCCTCTGGACAGAGTGGTGGGTGCAAGTGCTTTGACACTAGGGAGATAAACCTGGAAGGAGAGATTAGTATTAGACAAAATGTACACAGGATTGTGGATTCCTTTGGGAACATCCTAATGTAACTACTCTCCTGTTCTTGTTTGTTCCCAGTTTATTTTGCTGGGCACACCCCTGGTTTCATGAGGGCTATAAGGTTTCAGGGACTCAGTCTTATCTTTCCAGGTCACCGACGTGTTGGCAGCATTCCTGCAGCTTGGCATTACTTTGACCCTCTGGGGTGTGGTGTGTGTGAGAGACACCTTTCCACTGATGTGACAGAGGATTTCTTTGGCCCTCATAAGAAAACTTCTCTGTCACTGCGAAGACCTGGCTGGTCAGTATTTAGATCACAAAGGGGTTGGTCTTTTCAGAACATGAGAGACTCCTAACTCTGGGAAACAAACAAGGGATAGTGGAAGGGGAGGTGGGCGGAGGGACAGGGTGACTGGGTGATGGGCACTGATGAGGGCACTTGACAGGATGAGCACTGGGTGTTATACTATATGTTGGCAAATCGAACTCCAATAAAAAATATACAAAAAAAAAAGGAATTGGTCTTTTGAGAAAAATTCTAGCTCAGGGTAGAAGTTACTGTGTTGGGCCTATGCTGGGGTTATTGGTCCCTGTTGAAACATACTGACAATGTCACAGCTTTAGTGATTTGAATAAGTACACATGTGATTCACAGGCTGATCAGCAAATAAGCTAGCCATGCCAGAATCAAGGCATGCCTGGGCCTTAGGTGGTGCAGCTGACACACGCACCCCAGGAGGATTGGGATAGCCTGAACGGAGCTCTGGCTATGTTTATGGAGTCCCAGTGACTTCCTGGATGTCCTCTGCTCTCTGCCTGGTGTATTCAAATTGTGGAAAAGTCATGTGGCTGCATTCCTGCTGAGAACTGACCCTCCCATACTCAGACCAAGGGCCTGGCCTTTTGGAGTTCCTCTCTGTTAACTCTAGGTCTGGAGGGGATCTCAAGGGAGAACATGGAGTGATGCCCCCTGTAAGCAGGTGCATGTTAATTTTTTCCAGGACAGCGGATTTTTACTCCACATTCTCTGAGGCTGGAGAGACACCCCTTACTCCTAGGTCAAGAAGTCCTTTATGTTCATATAGACATCTCTCCTCGAAATGCCTCTCCTCTTGCTTTGCCCTTTGTGGACAGGAAGAACAACCACTCAGCATCCTTTTGGTAAAATCTCCCAGTCTCCATAAAGAGACCTAGGGCCCAGTTCCCTAAGCCTTCCTTACATGACTTTTTGTTTGGTGTTTACTCCTGTGACATTGGTGTCTCCTTTCTCTGACTTTTTGTACAAATTACCCATTATGTAGCCTTTTTACCTCTTTCTTCAGTTAAGAATTTACTGATGAGATATTACCTCATATCTGTTAGAATAGCAATTATCAGAAAACAAGAGAAACAAATGCTGGTGAGGATGTGGAGAAATTGGAACCCTTGTGCACTCTTAGTGAGAATGCAAACTGGTGCAACTGCTGTGGAAAACAGTATGAAGTTTCCTCAAAAAAGAAAAAGTAAAAATAGTACTATACCATATGATCCAGCAATTCTCCTTCTGAGTATATATCCAAAAGAATTAAAATCAGGATCTCAGGGATATTAACACTCTTCACAACAGCTAATATGTGGAAATGACCTAATAAATGTCTATATACGAATGAATGGATAAAGAAAATGTATATACATACAATAAAATGTTATCTAGCTTTAAAAAAGAAGAAAATTCTGTAATATGTGACAGCGTGGATGGACCTTTGATGACATTATGGAATAAGCCAGTTATGGAAAGACAAATACTATATGATTCCATGTATATGAAACACCTAAAATAGACAAACAAATTCACAGAATAGAAGAGTAGATGGGTGGTTCCCAGAAAGTAGGGGCAGCAGGGAATGGGGAGTTACTAATCAACACATAAAGTTGCAGTTAAACAAGATGAGTAAATTCTAGAGATCTACTGTACAACATTATATCTAGAGTCAACAGTACATTTAAAAGTTTATTAAGAATGTAGATCTCTCAGAGCACCTTGGTGGTTCAGCCAGTTAAGCATCTGACTCTTGATTTTGGCTCAGGTTATGATCTCGGGGTTATGAGATCAAGCCCTGCATCAGGCTCTATGTTTAGTGTAGAGTCAGCTTGAGATCCTCTCCCTGTCTCTCCCTCCCCCTCCCTCCCTCTCTCTTCCTCCCTCTTCCTCCCTCTTCCTCCCTCCTTCTCTCTCCCTCCCCTTCCTCTGCCCCCCATGCACTTGTTCTCTCTCTAAATAAATAAATAAACATCTTTTAAAAAAAGAATGTAGATCTCATGTTGTGTCCTTACCACAACAAAATTTTAAAGATACAAAAAATTAAAAAAGAATTTACACTTTAAGACATTAATCTGATCAGTTACTGACTTGGCCACTAAGTAGCTATGAGGACATAGCTAGTTTCTTGGCCTATTCTTAGCCCCAGTTTCTTTACTTATAAATAGGGGTAAGGGGCACCTGGGTGGGTCAGTGGTTGAGCATCTGCTTTTGGCTTGGGGCATGATCCTGGGGTCCTGGGATTGAGTCCCACATCAGGCTCCCTGCAGGGAGTCTGCTCCTCCCTCTGCCTATGTCTCTATGTCTCTCATGAATAAATAAAATCTTTAATAAAAACAAAATGGGGGTAATAACAGAAATTCTTCACAGGGTTGACAGGAGGATTGTGTAATGTAATGCATGGAAAGTGCTTAGTACAGTGTCTTGCACATAGGTAGTGCTCCATGAGGTAGGTAGTATGGTCATCATCTGTGCATTGAGTATAAGATTCCAAACCTTATGTCTATGAATATAAAAAGTGTATTTTTGGGATGCCCAGCTGGGTTAGTCTGTAGAGCACGGGACTCTTGATCTCAGGGTTGTAGTCAATCCCCATGTTGGGGGATAGAGATTACTTAAAAATAAATTATATAAATATATATATATATATTTGTATATAGCATACATTTATACCAATGTACTTATATTGATATATATATATTTTTTAAGATTTTATTTATTTATTTATGAGAGACAGAGAGAGAGAGGCAGAGACACAGGCAGAAAGAGAAGCAGGTCCCATGCCGGGAGCCTGACGCAGGACTCAATCCCAGGACTCCAGGACCACGCCCTGGGCCGAAGGCAGGTGCCAAACCACTGAGCCCCCCAGGGATCCCTTGTTTTAACCATTTTAAAGTCTACAATTCAGTGGCATTGAGTACATTCACAGTGTTCTGTGACCATCACCACTATCTTTTTCCAGAACTTTGTATCATCCCAAACAAAAACTACACCCATTAAATAGTAACTCCCCATTATGCCCTCCCCCCAAACCCTGTAACCAGAATTCTATTTTCTGTCTCTATTTGTCTATTCTAGGTACCTCGTATAAGTGAAATAACAACATTTATCCTTTCATGACTTATTTCTTTTAGCATAACATCTTCAGGGTTCATCCATATTGTAGCATGTATCAGAATTTCATTTCTTTTTAAGGCTGAAAATATTCCATTGTATGGATAGACCACATTTGTTTACCCATTCATCTACTGATGGACACTTGAGTTGCTTCCACGTTTTGACTGTTGTGAACAGTGCTGCTATGTACTGGGTGTCCAAGTATCTGTTTGAGTCCCTTCTTTCAATTCTTTAGGATATTTACACAAAAGTGGAATTGATGGGTCATATGGTAATTCTATATTTGGCTCTGATTTTTTGAAACAGTTTAATAATTATTATTGATATAATTCATATAATATAAATGTCACCCTTGTTAAGTGTACAGTTCAGTGGTTTTTCATATATACACCAGGTTGTACAATCATCCCCACTGATTTTTATAGCCTCCTAGGAACCAGAGTAGAGACAGAATCTTGAAGGCAGCTTAAGTGGAAGGAAGGGAGCTTTCAGATTTGTATGAGATTCTTTAAAAAAGTAATTCACAGGACACCTGACAGGCTGAGTTGGTGGAGCATGAGACTCTTGATCTTGGGGTCATGCGTTCAAGGCCCGTACTGGGGACAGAGATTACTTTAAAAAAAAAAAAAAGATATTTGTACCAAAGCCTTCGAATGCTATGCAGTCTTTAGCAAGAATACTCTGCTTGCTGTGAAGCTTTTAGACTGAAATTCAGAAAGGCTCCCCTGCTACCTGACATATTTTCAGCTACTTAGGAGGCCTTGTTTTATGGATGTTGAATAACCTCACAAATGGGTCAGACTCCTCAGGAATGCTCTGGAAGCCATGGCTTCTTTCTTCTTTATTGCATCTCTTATGTTTGCTTTGTCAGATGTCCTTCCCTGGCTTGAACATTGTTCTATTCCTTCTCTGGTTCTGATCCCAAATTCTGCAACTACTTGGTTTCCAAACATCAGATTGTTTACAATGAATATTTTTAATATTGATTTTTAGATTTCAGATTGCTCTGCTTTGAAACAAATAATAAAACTCTTACACTTTAGTTATTGAACAACTTGGGAATTAGGGGCTCTGGCCTCCTGTCCAGTTGAAAACCTACCTATAATTTTTTATTCCCCCGAAATTGAACTACTAACAGCCTACTGTTGACCTGAAACCTTACCGATAACATATAACTGATTAACATGTTTTGTGTTATATGGCTTATGTACTGTATTCTTACAACAAAGTAAGGTAGGTAAAGGAAAGTGTTATTAAGAAAATCATAAGGAAGAGAAAATACATTTACAGTAGTGTACTTTATTTGGGAAAAATCCTCATGTAAATGAACCTGCATAATTTAAACCCATGTTGTTCAAACCTATGTTGTTCAAGCATCAACTGTATATGCCATTCATGCATACCAGCATGCTCTGTTTTTTGCTTGTTCTTGTCAGGTAGTTGTGGTTTTAATATTTTATGCTTTGGGGATGGTTTTATTTTTTTTATTTTTTTTATTTTTTTAAATTTTTATTTATTTATGATAGTCACACAGAGAGAGAGAGAGAGAGGCAGAGACACAGGCAGAGGGAGAAGCAGGCTCCATGCACCGGGAGCCCAACGTGGGACTCGATCCCGGGTCTCCAGGATCGCGCCCTGGGCCAAAGGCAGGCGCCAAACCACTGCGCCACCCAGGGATCCCTGGGGATGGTTTTATTGTGGTCTTTTGATAATTGGTCAGCTTTCATTACTTTTTTAAGATTTATTTAAGAAAGAGAATGCATACATGTGAGTGGGAGAAGGGCAGGAAGAGAGAATCTTCAAGCAGACTGTGCTGAGTGTGGAGCCTGATGCAGGGATCAATCTCGCAACCCATAATCTAGCTGAAACCAAGAGTCAGATACTTAACTACCTGAGCCACCCAGGCACCCCTCTTTACTTTCATTTTTAATACTGTAAGTTCCCCAACTTAGTGTATAATTCAGTGTTTTTTAGCATATTCAGAGTTGTGCAGTGTAGAATCATTACCACAATCAATTCTAGAAATTTTCTTCACCTCAAAAAGAAACCTCATATCGTTTAGTAGTCTCTCCTCCTTTCCTCCCAGCACCTATCCTTAGGCAACTCAGTCGCCAATCTACTCTGTCTCTATAGATGTGGAGCCAGCTGTCTTGCATCCTTGTTAATAGTGATTTTCCCCCCTAAATTTTACTATAAGCCACCCACCCATCCTTCCCTCCCTGTTGCATTCTTGTCATTTGCTTCTTGTTGTTGTTGTACATGTAGAGTTTTTGACTCTAGTGATAGTAGTAGATTATCTATAAATCCGTCAAAGTGGATGTGGCACAGCTGAAGGAATTCATCCAAAAACAGCAAGGATGGACAGGTAGCCACTGTTGAGTCCTGGAATGTCCTTTTAAGCCACTTGCCTTTATTGTATACTCTGAAGCTGGCTTTCTTTTCATTGGCTGGGCTGCCAGAACCTCGGAAACTAAGTCAGTGGGAACCTCTGGGCTGGAAGTTGCCCTGGGTTTGATTCCTGACCCCATGTAAGTTCCAAGATGGAAATCAAATGCACAATTTCCAGATATGTAAATTCAGTAACTTCTTCTCTAACAGAAACAATATTTAATAGTCATTGATGATAGAGGAGCTTTAGAATCTGCAAATATCTGTCTGTATCATGCCAGTCATTGTTATTGGCAGTGAGAAAAGATTGGTGCACTTGGGCTTAAATAGTTTATTCATTTAATATAGTAATTTTCTTGCTTTTGTAGCCAGATACCCTGGGTTTAAATCCTGGTACTGTTCCTTTTATTACCTAGGTGACATTGAGCAAGTCACTTCACCTTTTTGGAAGACTCTTTTCTGTGAAAGGGAAGAATAATAAATCTGACTGTATGAGATTGTTATGAGATTTAAATAAGATAATACATGTAAAGCACTTAATACAGTGCTTGGCCAAGAGTAAGAGATCAGTAAATGTTAACTGGTATCAAGGGGTCATATTTATTATGTGCCTTCTGTATACAAGGTGCCAGGTTAGGTTCTATGAGGAATAAACCAGAGTCTCAAGAATGGAATTCAAGCCCTTTTGGTGTTACAATTGTGCCTGGAGCTTGGTGGTTAATGCTGAGGAGGCAGAGGCTGGGTGGCATCCATATTTTGTCTCTTTAGAACCATAAATTTTATCAAATAATTTCTATAAAACACAGTGTTGATTGGAAGCATCAACACAGGAAAGATTTGACTAAGGTTAGGTTCTTCCTCGGAATGGTACATATTGTCATTTCTTGTGAGCAAATTAAAACATTTTATCATTTACTGTTGGCTACTGGTAGCCATAATCAAAGCAAACCATGTTTGTCAAATAAACTTGACAAAAAAGGGTAGTCATGATCCTATTTAATGAATCTCCTACTAATTTTTCTGTGTTAAAAAGACATCAGTTTGTTCCCAGGCATACATATCTCTTACTCTATTTCATCTCCATATTGCTGCTATCAGAACGAGTACCAGCAGGCTATTTCTGTGGAATTTTCTGAGCCACGTGAGAGAGAAGCACAGTGTACTCTTAGAACAAGATCTGTCCTGCCTTTCCTGTGTTCCAGAGTCTACTTTGGTTGAGAGAAATAGAATGAGCTTCTGTTTGGGGAGGAACTTTGGGTTTTTATATATTTCTTAAAACAGAAAATGGTGAGCATTCTGATGGTAGAAGTCCTGTATCAGTTTTAGTTTGAGAGAATCGTGTTTGACCTGGTTGTAGATGATCAGAGTCAGCTGCAGTCTGGTGTAGGCTAAGCCTTCTGACCCATAGGAGGATAGGACCAGGGGCTGGGCCTTAGAGTGTCTCCCAGAGGCCTCTTAAGATATTGCTTCAGCCCCTTAACTCAGTGTTGTCTTGGAAAAAAATCTTTTAGGACCTCACTTTCCCATCAGTAAAATGGGATTACTTCTTGCAGTTGTATTAAAGATTACAAAAAAAATTACATGTAAAGCACACAGCATGCTGCCTTTCAGGGGTTAGGCCTGTTGAGTAGTCTTTCTAGGCTTGGAAAAGAAAGGTGAGTTTGCTTTGTGGCACCTTCAAATGAGCACGAAGACCAGTCCAGTCAGTTTCTTCTTCTTTTTTTTAAAGATTTTATTTATTTATTCATGAGAGACACAGAGAGAGGGAGGCAGAGACATAGGCAAAGAGAGAAGCAGGCTCCCCGTGGGGCTTGATGTGGGACTCAATCCCAGGACTCAGGGATCACGCCCTGAGCCAAAGGCAGATGCTCAACCACTGAGCCACGCAGGTGCCCCAGCCTAGTCAGTCTTTTGGTCAGTTAAACATCCCTCAGGGGGCACCTGGGTGGCCCAGTGGGTTGAGTGTTTGACTCTTGAGGATCTCAACTCAGGTCTTAGCCTCAGGGTTATGAGTTCAAGGTCCGTGTTGGGCTTCACACTGGACTTGGATCCTACTTAGACAAAACATCCTTCAGTTATTTTATCCAGGGGGAGCATAAAATGTGTGACACATGCTGACACTCCTTTATCCCATCCACCCCATGCTAGACTCAAGTCATCACCTGGAAGCAACCTCAACATCCTTCTGATACCATGCTCCAAGCAGCTGCTGCCAGTCAGTCAAGATTAGCAGGAGAGATGCAGGCTGGTTGTCACCCTTGCAGCATGTAGTGTGTCTGAGGGTATTGACCTGCACCCCCACTCCTCCATGGCAGTGTCTGTTGAATGTCCTGTCTGAACGTGAGCCTGGCTGAATCAAAACCTTGTAACAGGGATCCCTGCATGGCGCAGCGGTTTAGCGCCTGCCTTTGGCCCAGGGCGCGATCCTGGAGACCCGGGATCGAATCCCACGTCGGGCTCCCGGTGCATGGAGCCTGCTTCTCCCTCTGCCTGTGTCTCCGCCTCTCTCTCTCCCTCAATGTGTGACTATCATAAATAAATAAAAATTAAAAAAAAAAAAACCTTGTAACACTCTTTGCTATGTTTCCACAGCAGCTAGGCTTTTCTGCTTGTCATCTCTGTTAGCCCTTGTTTCCTTCTAGCTTCTATTTCAGCAGCATCTCCTTTAGTGTTAAAATGTCCATAAGGCATTTCTATTAACAACCTCGACAGAGTCTAAGGACAGGTACTTAAATGAAGCTCTTGGTCTACTCCAAAAATGTTTGAGTGCCTGACATGTGCCAACCTGTGATACATGTTAGAGTCAGCACAATACTTAGCTTTCCAGAGCTCAGTCTTGATAAAGATAAAAAGTAGACAAACTTATGCTTTTTAGTTCTTCCCTCCACCCTGTGGTAAAGGCAGAACTAATCTCCTTTTACAAGGAGGCGGCGGCTGAGAGAGCTTTTGAGGTTTGTTAAACACCTACTGCATGGAGCCGGCTTGCTTTTTAGCAGCATGCTGGTGAAGGCATGGCTTAGGGACACCCTCTTCCTGTCAGTGGGGCATCCATACAGGGGCATGAATGGTGGGATGGGCTGCAGACTGCCTATTCCACAGCCATCCTTCTCTTCTTGTAGAGCTCAGGTATTGGGGTAGACAACAGTGCAGCTAGGCTCTGAGTCATTCCAAGCCTAAGTCATTCTTGGTGGTTGCATTCTCCTTTGCCATGTGTTCACTCTTCTGGTCTCCCTTGCAGCCATGTGACCTAGTACCTGCCAAGAAGACTTAAGGGGAAGATGACTATAGATCTTTCCAGGACCAAAGAGAAATGAGCAGGAGGAGAGAGCCCCTTCCTGTTTTGACTCCTACCCTCTTCATTCCACTTCACCAGCTCTCCTTTGAGAATGTGATACTGGAGATGTGGCAGCCATCTATCTTGTGGTCATTAGGGGTGAACACACTGAAGGATGGCTGAATAGAAAAACAGATCTTGAGTCCTTCATCTTCCAACCATTGAAGGAAATTGAAGACTTTTTTCCTAAATGCCTCTTGACGAATGAGATCACAAATGTCTTTGTGGTTTAAGCCTAAAGTGTGATTCATAGCCTGGCATCATGATTGCCACCCGGGAACCTATCAGAAATGTAAATTCATGGGCCCTGACTTTTTAAAATTTTTATTTAAATTCAATTAATTAACATATAATGTATTATTTGTTTCAGAGGTAGAAGTCAGTAATTCAGCAGTCTTAAATAACACCCAGTGCTCATTACATCACATGCCCTCCTTAATGCCTATTGCCCAGGTACCCCATCCTCCCACCCCCACCCCTCTAGTGACCCTCAGTTTGTTTCCTACGATTAAGAGTCTTACAGTTTAAAAAAAAAAAAGTCTTATGGTTTGTCTCCCTCTCTGATTTCTTCTTGTTTTATTTTTTCCTCTCTTCCCCTATGATCCTTTTATGTTTCTTAAATTCCACATATAAGTGAGATCATATGATGATTGTCTTTCTCTGATTGACTTATTTCACTTAGCATAATATCCTCTAGTTCCATCCATGTTGTTGCAAATGGCAAGATTTCATTGTTTTTGGATGGCTGAGTAGTAGTCATTGTGTGTGTGTGTGTATACACCACATCTTCTTTATCCATTCATCTGTTGATGGACTGGACATCTGGGCTCTTTCCATAATTTGGCTATTGTGGACATTGCTGCTCTAAACATTGGGGTGCAGGTGCCCCTTCAGATCACTACATTTGTATCTTTGGGATAAATCCATAGTAGTGCAACTGCTGGGTTGTAGGGTAGCTCTATTTTCAATTTCTTAAGGAACCTCCAAACAGTATGTTTTCCAGAGCAGCTGCACTAGCTTGCATTAGGATTTTGTGCTGTCCACTTCAGCAGTTGTACTTTTACAAGCCTTCCAGATGATTCTGATGTAAAATCAAGTTTGAGAAGCACTAGTTTAAGCCATTGTAGCTTTCTTAAAATTGTTGCTGTCAAGTCAATAAGAAAGGAGCTGCCATTTGCCAGTCAGTTCTCTATGTCCAAATGAGGACCAGTTTGTCAACACTGGCAGCTAAGTTACCCCCGTGGCTGTGACACAGATCTGTTGACTCATTTGGTTTGATGATGCTTTTCCCAGGGGGCCACAGTCAAACCTGCCTCAGTTTTGGGGTGTCAGTGTCTGAGTCTACAAGCACCTGTCTAAGCCCAGCTTAGCTCCCATATCCTGTCACTCCCTGTGGAGCTCCAGAAGTCCTTTGCCCTCAGAACCAAATATGATAGGTATAGATATTTATTTCCCCTGTGGAAAAGAATTCTCCAGTAAGTAAAGGGTAATAGAGGAGACACTAGATGTAAAAGTCTCACAGATATGTGAAGTGATGTCTGAGGTATTCAGACAGCAAATACTTGCTGAGGACATACTCTAGCCTGGGCTCTGGGCTGAGTGCAGAGAAAACAGTGGTAGACAAGATAAAAAGATATGGTGGAGCTAGAATATCATAACTGCAGTCATGAGGACAGACTGGGGCTGTGGGTACACATCGAATGTGTCTTCCTGGAATACCAAGGTAGAGCAGGGAATGCTTCCTGGAGGAAGTAGCTATTTATCCAGGAGTATTCAAAGTATATGTGTTGGGGGTGCAGATTGTGGTGTTCAGGCAGGAGCTGCAGCTTGTGTAGAGGTAAGAGAGACCTTGGCTTCTTCAGAGAAGAGACAAGAGCTCTGTGCCAGGAGGGCAGAGTCCCTTTGGAAATGGTTCTTTTCAAGCTCTCAGACCCAGGGATGCATCTGAGAAGCACGTTCAGATGTAGACAGAACAGTATTTAAATTATTTGCTAATGTGAACTGGACTCTCATTGTCTTAAATGGAAATAATTTATTTACTGCTTTTTTAAAAAAGATTTTATTTATTTCTTCATGAGAGACGCACACAGAGAGAGGCAGAGACATAGGCAGAGAGAGAAGCAGGCTCCACACAGGGAGCCCGATGTGGGACTCGATCCCGGGACCCCAGGACCATGCCCTGGGCTGAAGGCAGGCACTAAACTGCTGAGCCATCCAGGGATCCCATATTTACTGCTTTTTATTAAGGCCCACTGAATGCTGGTTGGACAAAGCAGGCAAGTCATGGACACTGCTTTCATCTCACCTCCCATGCTGCCCTGTTCCCTCTACATTTTGTTGTTGGGTAAAATTATGATATGTACTCATTCTCGTGAACAGGGGCATTTGCTGTTTATTTGGGACCTTCATAAAACCACTTTATTTCACTAGGCCTCCCTTTCCTGCTCCTGTGAAGTGGACTAAAATCGTATTACCCTCACTTGTCTGATCCTAAGAACTATCTGTTCTGCTTGTTGGAAATTCAGATTCTCTGCCTCTTCTTGGGAGGTGCCATTTCACCAGGCCGGAGAGGTTTAGGAGTCTGTACATTTAAATTAACTTTATTGTGTGTGTGTGTGTGTGTGTGTGTGTGTGTGTGTGTGTGTGTGTGTGATATATATATATATATATACACACACACAGACATACTTTTATATGTATAATTTATATACAAGAGGGATCCCTGGGTGGCGCAGCGGTTTGGCGCCTGCCTTTGGCCCAGGGCGTGATCCTGGAGACCCGGGATCGAATCCCACATCAGGCTCCCGGTGCATGGAGCCTGCTTCTCCCTCTGCCTGTGTCTCTGCCTCTCTCTCTCTCTCTGTGACTATCATAAAAAATAAATAAATAAATATTTAAAAAAATTTATATACAAGAAAATGCATCCATTTTATTTTATTCTTTTTTAAGTATTTGAGAGAAAGAGAGAAAACAAGCAAGCAGGGGGAGGAGCAGAGGGGGAGGGAGAAAGAATCTCAAGCAGATTCCATGCAGAGCATGGAGCCCAATGCAGGGCTTGATCTCATGACCCTGACTGAGATCATGACCTGAGCTAAAACAGTCAGACAGTCAACCAACTGAGCCAACCAGGAGCCCTGAAAATGTACCCATCTGAAGTGTACCCAGTATATGTGCTATGACAAATGTATACACTCCAGAAATCACTCGCATGATCAAAACACAGACCAGTCCGTCTGAACACCTTGCAGACACTCTCCATGCCCAACCCTAGGCAATTATTGATCTGCTTTCTGTTGCCATAGATGAGATTTGCCATTTTTAACATTTCCTATAAATGGAATCTTATAAGAATGTACTCTTTTCTCTGTGGCTTCTTTCATTTGGCATGTGTTTGAGATTCATAGGTGGTGTGTGTGTGTATGTAAGTAATCATTCCTTTTGTTGCTGAGGATTACTAAGAATATACGACTGTTTTTGCTGCATTGCCATTTAGTCATTCTCTTGCTGATAGACAGTTGGATTATTTCCAGTTTTGGGTAATAGATACTGTGAGCATTCACGTGCAAAACCGCTTTGTGGACATACATTTGTATTTCTCTAGGGTAAATCCCTAGGAGTGGGGTTGCTGGGTCATGATAAATGCATGCTTTGGGAAAGGAATAGCCAAACTCTTTCCCCAAATGATTGTACCAGTTTATATTCTCACCTGCAGTTCAGGAGAGATCTAGTTGCTTTGCATCCTTTCCAGCACTCGATAGTCAGATTTTTGTGGGATTTAAAATTATTTTTCTCTTTCTAGTGGTTGTATAATGATATCTCATGGTTGTTTTACTTTGCATTTTCTTGATGATTGAAGGTATTGAGTATTTTTACAGGTGCTTCTTGGCATGTGAAGTGTCTATTCACATATTTTGCCCCCCCCTTTTTTTTTTTACTGAGTTGTTTGCTTATTTCCTGTAAGAATTTCTTTATTGCTTATATTTCAGAATTTTACATCTTTATTCACAGGTAAGATTAGTCAATAGTTTTTTTATGTTAGTTTCAAGTGTTTTTCTTTTTTAACTTTTTATTATATTCTGGATGCGAGTTCTTTGTCAGACATCAGTATTGTGAATGTTTTCTACTTGTCTGGTTTGCCTTTTCATTTTCTTAATAGTGTCTTTTTGAAGATC
This sequence comes from Canis lupus familiaris, assembly GCF_011100685.1. NCBI lineage: Eukaryota > Metazoa > Chordata > Mammalia > Carnivora > Canidae > Canis > Canis lupus. The sequence goes on along the minus strand of NC_049260.1, from coordinate 16,074,993 downwards.
AGAAGATTAAATTTTGATGGAGATTTGTCCCTTTTTTTTTCAATTTTTTCTTATAGTTTGAGATTCTTGTGTTCTAAGAAATCCTTGCCTACTCCAAGGTCATGATGATGTGATCCTAGGTTTACTTGTAGAAGTTTTATAGGTCTGTTTTGAGTTAATTTTTATATATGATGCAAAGGATGGATTGAAGTTAATTTTTTAAAAATATTTTATTTATTCATTCATGAGAGACACAGAGAGAGAGAGGCAGAGACACAGGCAGAGGGAGAAGCAGTCTCCATGCAAAGAGCCCGACGCAGCACTCGATCCCGGGACTCCAGGATCATACCCTGGGCCAAAGGCAGGCGCCAAACCATTGAGCAACCCAGGGATCCCCTGAAGTTCATTTTTTTTTGCATACGGATAGCCACTTGTTCCAGCACCATTTTTTGAAAAGACCATTCTTTCCCCATTGCATTACCTTGATGCCTTTGTTGAATATTCAGTTGCTCATATATGTGTGGCTACATTTCTGGACTCTTCATTGTGTCCTCTTGTTCTGTGTGTCTGTTTTTATGCCAATACCATACTATCTTGATTATAGGACTCTGTATTTTTATTTATTTATTTATTTATTTATTTCTTTATTTGTATTTTTATTAAATACTACTAGAAGTTTCTTGTGATCCATGTCCATTTGGGAAACACTGTACTAGAGTTTTCTAAGGATCCTTCCAACAATGACATTCTTAAGTCTCTGTATTCTTGGCAGCTCAGCTTTAGTTTGTACTGCAGCTCATTGCTGCTTAAAGTGCAGTCCACAGGCCAGCAACATCAGCATCATCTGGGAGCTTGTTCAAAATGCAGATTCTTACCACTTCCCAGACCTAATGACTAGAACTTACGCTCATTATTTTTTTTTTTTAAATTTTTATTTATTTATGATAGTCACAGAGAGAGAAAGAGAGAGAGGCAGAGACATAGGCAGAGGGAGAAGCAGGCTCCATGCACCGGAAGCCCGATGTGGGATTCGATCCCGGGTCTCCAGGATCGCGCCCTGGGCCAAAGGCAGGCGCCAAACCACTGCGCCACCCAGGGATCCCCAGAACTTACGCTCATTATAATGAAATCCCCAGCTGATTCCCATCAAGGTTGCACAGCGCTCTCCTGGATGTAATTCCCCTGAAACAGGAGTTTTCTAGCTTTTTGGATCATGAATAACTCCGCAATTAGAAACATACTACAATGTGCATATTGATATAGCTGAAACAGATTTTTATACAGCAATGGCTACCCTTCCTTTATTTGTGTTTGCTTTTCTTCTCTTTTTAAGATTTTATTTATTTGAGAGAGAGAGAATATGAACATGAGCAGGCAGGAGAGGCAGACTTCCCGCTGAGCAGGAGGCCCAATGTGGGGTCCAGTCCTGAGACCCTGGGATCATGACCTGAGCCTGAGGCAGATGTTTAACTGACTGAGCTACCCAGGCACCCCTGTGTTTGCTTTTCTATTTTTCTTTCCTCTCTTCTCCTACCATATTCCTCCCTCCTTCCCTTCCTATTCCTTCCGATTGAATTCTAAAGTTCACTCATTCTCAGTGAACAGTTTGAGCATGTAGCTGTGTAGCTAATTCTACCACCAAATTCTAGAATGGTTCCATCATCCCAAAACTTTCCCTTCTGCTCTTTACAATCAGTCCTGCGGTATGTATTTAAAATAGCATTAGCTACCGACACTTTGCAGAGAGTCCTAGACTTGAGTTGGACTGGCTCTGTAACACCAGTGCTCAGACTCAGCTAAAAGTGACTCTGAACTGGGCCGAGGGCGCTGTGACGTAACTTCCAAGCACAAAACTATTTTTCACAGAAAATTATTTGTAGGTGGCTCAAATAACTGGGTGGCTCAGTGCTTGAGCATCTGCCTTTG